>NW_027454207.1:387500-687500 GCF_040206685.1 Ascaphus truei | reverse complement strand
GAAATCGCCAGCTCATATACAGTGCATAAAATATATTTATATATATACCCTTATACACCATTTTTATAAAAAATATCACAAAATTCTTCTAAGTCCCTCGGGAAGAGTGAAAGACGCGCACGTTCATTTTCAAAGCTCCTAGACCTTCCTATAAGAAGTTAGCCAAAAAGTAGCTTCGAAAAACGCTTAGGTTAAGTTTCAGAGTTGCTTCTAATGTACCAAAGCTGGACTTAGACATAATTTCACTCTCACAACATTATGGCTGGTTGGAGACAGTCCGAACCACAAGTACCGGGTCCATGGTTCTGGCCGTATACTGGGGGGACGGGGACGACTCCCATTAACCCCTGACTATACCGGGGATACGCTTATCACAATGCCTTTCTGGTCTGTGCTGAAGCAGGGCATTCTGGCAGGCAAGTGGCTTGACCTTTATTAGTGAGCCTGGTTACCCCCTCTCGGAACCACAGACTTAGAAATCGCCAGCTCATATACAGTGCATAAAATATATTTATATATAAACCCTTATACACCATTTTAATAAAAAATATCACAAAATTCTTCTAAGTCCCTCGGGAAGAGTGAAAGACGCGCACGTTCATTTTCAGAGCTCCTAGACCTTCCTATAAGAAGTTAGCCAAAAAGTAGCTTCGAAAAACGCTTAGGTTAAGTTTCAGAGTTGCTTCTAATGTACCAAAGCTGGACTTAGACATAATTTCACTCTCACAACATTATGGCTGGTTGGAGACAGTCCGAACCACAAGTACCGGGTCCATGGTTCTGGCCGTATACTGGGGGGACGGGGACGACTCCCATTAACCCCTGACTATACCGGGGATACGCTTATCACAATACCTTTCTGGTCTGTGCTGAAGCAGGGCATTCTGGCAGGCAAGTGGCTTGACCTTTATTAGTGAGCCTGGTTACCCCCTCTCGGAACCACAGACTTAGAAATCGCCAGCTCATATACAGTGCATAAAATATATTTATATATAAACCCTTATACACCATTTTAATAAAAAATATCACAAAATTCTTCTAAGTCCCTCGGGAAGAGTGAAAGACGAGCACGTTCATTTTCAGAGCTCTTAGACCTTCCTATAAGAAGTTAGCCAAAAAGTAGCTTCGAAAAACGCTTAGGTTAAGTTTCAGAGTTGCTTCTAATGTACCAAAGCTGGACTTAGACATAATTTCACTCTCACAACATTATGGCTGGTTGGAGACAGTCCGAACCACAAGTACCGGGTCCATGGTTCTGGCCGTATACTGGGGGGACGGGGACGACTCCCATTAACCCCTGACTATACCGGGGATACGCTTATCACAATGCCTTTCTGGTCTGTGCTGAAGCAGGGCATTCTGGCAGGCAAGTGGCTTGACCTTTATTAGTGAGCCTGGTTACCCCCTCTCGGAACCACAGACTTAGAAATCGCCAGCTCATATACAGTGCATAAAATATATTTATATATAAACCCTTATACACCATTTTAATAAAAAATATCACAAAATTCTTCTAAGTCCCTCGGGAAGAGTGAAAGACGAGCACGTTCATTTTCAGAGCTCTTAGACCTTCCTATAAGAAGTTAGCCAAAAAGTAGCTTCGAAAAACGCTTAGGTTAAGTTTCAGAGTTGCTTCTAATGTACCAAAGCTGGACTTTGACATAATTTCACTCTCACAACATTATGGCTGGTTGGAGACAGTCCGAACCACAAGTACCGGGTCCATGGTTCTGGCCGTATACTGGGGGGACGGGGACGACTCCCATTAACCCCTGACTATACCGGGGATACGCTTATCACAATGCCTTTCTGGTCTGTGCTGAAGCAGGGCATTCTGGCAGGCAAGTGGCTTGACCTTTATTAGTGAGCCTGGTTACCCCCTCTTGGAACCACAGACTTAGAAATCGCCAGCTCATATACAGTGCATAAAATATATTTATATATAAACCCTTATACACCATTTTAATAAAAAATATCACAAAATTCTTCTAAGTCCCTCGGGAAGAGTGAAAGACGCGCACGTTCATTTTCAGAGCTCCTAGACCTTCCTATAAGAAGTTAGCCAAAAAGTAGCTTCGAAAAACGCTTAGGTTAAGTTTCAGAGTTGCTTCTAATGTACCAAAGCTGGACTTAGACATAATTTCACTCTCACAACATTATGGCTGGTTGGAGACAGTCCGAACCACAAGTACCGGGTCCATGGTTCTGGCCGTATACTGGGGGGACGGGGACGACTCCCATTAACCCCTGACTATACCGGGGATACGCTTATCACAATACCTTTCTGGTCTGTGCTGAAGCAGGGCATTCTGGCAGGCAAGTGGCTTGACCTTTATTAGTGAGCCTGGTTACCCCCTCTCGGAACCACAGACTTAGAAATCGCCAGCTCATATACAGTGCATAAAATATATTTATATATAAACCCTTATACACCATATTAATAAAAAATATCACAAAATTCTTCTAAGTCCCTCGGGAAGAGTGAAAGACGAGCACGTTCATTTTCAGAGCTCTTAGACCTTCCTATAAGAAGTTAGCCAAAAAGTAGCTTCGAAAAACGCTTAGGTTAAGTTTCAGAGTTGCTTCTAATGTACCAAAGCTGGACTTAGACATAATTTCACTCTCACAACATTATGGCTGGTTGGAGACAGTCCGAACCACAAGTACCGGGTCCATGGTTCTGGCCGTATACTGGGGGGACGGGGACGACTCCCATTAACCCCTGACTATACCGGGGATACGCTTATCACAATGCCTTTCTGGTCTGTGCTGAAGCAGGGCATTCTGGCAGGCAAGTGGCTTGACCTTTATTAGTGAGCCTGGTTACCCCCTCTCGGAACCACAGACTTAGAAATCGCCAGCTCATATACAGTGCATAAAATATATTTATATATAAACCCTTATACACCATTTTAATAAAAAATATCACAAAATTCTTCTAAGTCCCTCGGGAAGAGTGAAAGACGCGCACGTTCATTTTCAGAGCTCTTAGACCTTCCTATAAGAAGTTAGCCAAAAAGTAGCTTCGAAAAACGCTTAGGTTAAGTTTCAGAGTTGCTTCTAATGTACCAAAGCTGGACTTAGACATAATTTCACTCTCACAACATTATGGCTGGTTGGAGACAGTCCGAACCACAAGTACCGGGTCCATGGTTCTGGCCGTATACTGGGGGGACGGGGACGACTCCCATTAACCCCTGACTATACCGGGGATACGCTTATCACAATACCTTTCTGGTCTGTGCTGAAGCAGGGCATTCTGGCAGGCAAGTGGCTTGACCTTTATTAGTGAGCCTGGTTACCCCCTCTCGGAACCACAGACTTAGAAATCGCCAGCTCATATACAGTGCATAAAATATATATATATATAAACCCTTATACACCATTTTAATAAAAAATATCACAAAATTCTTCTAAGTCCCTCGGGAAGAGTGAAAGACGAGCACGTTCATTTTCAGAGCTCTTAGACCTTCCTATAAGAAGTTAGCCAAAAAGTAGCTTCGAAAAACGCTTAGGTTAAGTTTCAGAGTTGCTTCTAATGTACCAAAGCTGGACTTAGACATAATTTCACTCTCACAACATTATGGCTGGTTGGAGACAGTCCGAACCACAAGTACCGGGTCCATGGTTCTGGCCGTATACTGGGGGGACAGGGACGACTCCCATTAACCCCTGACTATACCGGGGATACGCTTATCACAATGCCTTTCTGGTCTGTGCTGAAGGAGGGAATTCTGGCAGCCAAGTTGCTTGACCTTTATTAGTGAGCCTGGTTACCCCCTCTCGGAACCACAGACTTAGAAATCGCCAGCTCATATACAGTGCATAAAATATATTTATATATATACCCTTATACACCATTTTTATAAAAAATATCACAAAATTCTTCTAAGTCCCTCGGGAAGAGTGAAAGACGCGCACGTTCATTTTCAGAGCTCCTAGACCTTCCTATAAGAAGTTAGCCAAAAAGTAGCTTCGAAAAACGCTTAGGTTAAGTTTCAGAGTTGCTTCTAATGTACCAAAGCTGGACTTAGACATAATTTCACTCTCACAACATTATGGCTGGTTGGAGACAGTCCGAACCACAAGTACCGGGTCCATGGTTCTGGCCGTATACTGGGGGGACGGGGACGACTCCCATTAACCCCTGACTATACCGGGGATACGCTTATCACAATGCCTTTCTGGTCTGTGCTGAAGCAGGGCATTCTGGCAGGCAAGTGGCTTGACCTTTATTAGTGAGCCTGGTTACCCCCTCTCGGAACCACAGACTTAGAAATCGCCAGCTCATATACAGTGCATAAAATATATTTATATATAAACCCTTATACACCATTTTAATAAAAAATATCACAAAATTCTTCTAAGTCCCTCGGGAAGAGTGAAAGACGCGCACGTTCATTTTCAGAGCTCCTAGACCTTCCTATAAGAAGTTAGCCAAAAAGTAGCTTCGAAAAACGCTTAGGTTAAGTTTCAGAGTTGCTTCTAATGTACCAAAGCTGGACTTAGACATAATTTCACTCTCACAACATTATGGCTGGTTGGAGACAGTCCGAACCACAAGTACCGGGTCCATGGTTCTGGCCGTATACTGGGGGGACGGGGACGACTCCCATTAACCCCTGACTATACCGGGGATACGCTTATCACAATACCTTTCTGGTCTGTGCTGAAGCAGGGCATTCTGGCAGGCAAGTGGCTTGACCTTTATTAGTGAGCCTGGTTACCCCCTCTCGGAACCACAGACTTAGAAATCGCCAGCTCATATACAGTGCATAAAATATATTTATATATAAACCCTTATACACCATTTTAATAAAAAATATCACAAAATTCTTCTAAGTCCCTCGGGAAGAGTGAAAGACGAGCACGTTCATTTTCAGAGCTCTTAGACCTTCCTATAAGAAGTTAGCCAAAAAGTAGCTTCGAAAAACGCTTAGGTTAAGTTTCAGAGTTGCTTCTAATGTACCAAAGCTGGACTTAGACATAATTTCACTCTCACAACATTATGGCTGGTTGGAGACAGTCCGAACCACAAGTACCGGGTCCATGGTTCTGGCCGTATACTGGGGGGACGGGGACGACTCCCATTAACCCCTGACTATACCGGGGATACGCTTATCACAATGCCTTTCTGGTCTGTGCTGAAGGAGGGAATTCTGGCAGCCAAGTTGCTTGACCTTTATTAGTGAGCCTGGTTACCCCCTCTCGGAACCACAGACTTAGAAATCGCCAGCTCATATACAGTGCATAAAATATATTTATATATATACCCTTATACACCATTTTTATAAAAAATATCACAAAATTCTTCTAAGTCCCTCGGGAAGAGTGAAAGACGCGCACGTTCATTTTCAAAGCTCCTAGACCTTCCTATAAGAAGTTAGCCAAAAAGTAGCTTCGAAAAACGCTTAGGTTAAGTTTCAGAGTTGCTTCTAATGTACCAAAGCTGGACTTAGACATAATTTCACTCTCACAACATTATGGCTGGTTGGAGACAGTCCGAACCACAAGTACCGGGTCCATGGTTCTGGCCGTATACTGGGGGGACGGGGACGACTCCCATTAACCCCTGACTATACCGGGGATACGCTTATCACAATACCTTTCTGGTCTGTGCTGAAGCAGGGCATTCTGGCAGGCAAGTGGCTTGACCTTTATTAGTGAGCCTGGTTACCCCCTCTCGGAACCACAGACTTAGAAATCGCCAGCTCATATACAGTGCATAAAATATATTTATATATAAACCCTTATACACCATTTTAATAAAAAATATCACAAAATTCT
Source organism: Ascaphus truei (assembly GCF_040206685.1). NCBI lineage: Eukaryota > Metazoa > Chordata > Amphibia > Anura > Ascaphidae > Ascaphus > Ascaphus truei. The sequence goes on along the minus strand of NW_027454207.1, from coordinate 681,713 downwards.
TCTAAGTCCCTCGGGAAGAGTGAAAGACGAGCACGTTCATTTTCAGAGCTCTTAGACCTTCCTATAAGAAGTTAGCCAAAAAGTAGCTTCGAAAAACGCTTAGGTTAAGTTTCAGAGTTGCTTCTAATGTACCAAAGCTGGACTTAGACATAATTTCACTCTCACAACATTATGGCTGGTTGGAGACAGTCCGAACCACAAGTACCGGGTCCATGGTTCTGGCCGTATACTGGGGGGACGGGGACGACTCCCATTAACCCCTGACTATACCGGGGATACGCTTATCACAATGCCTTTCTGGTCTGTGCTGAAGGAGGGAATTCTGGCAGCCAAGTTGCTTGACCTTTATTAGTGAGCCTGGTTACCCCCTCTCGGAACCACAGACTTAGAAATCGCCAGCTCATATACAGTGCATAAAATATATTTATATATATACCCTTATACACCATTTTTATAAAAAATATCACAAAATTCTTCTAAGTCCCTCGGGAAGAGTGAAAGACGCGCACGTTCATTTTCAAAGCTCCTAGACCTTCCTATAAGAAGTTAGCCAAAAAGTAGCTTCGAAAAACGCTTAGGTTAAGTTTCAGAGTTGCTTCTAATGTACCAAAGCTGGACTTAGACATAATTTCACTCTCACAACATTATGGCTGGTTGGAGACAGTCCGAACCACAAGTACCGGGTCCATGGTTCTGGCCGTATACTGGGGGGACGGGGACGACTCCCATTAACCCCTGACTATACCGGGGATACGCTTATCACAATGCCTTTCTGGTCTGTGCTGAAGCAGGGCATTCTGGCAGGCAAGTGGCTTGACCTTTATTAGTGAGCCTGGTTACCCCCTCTCGGAACCACAGACTTAGAAATCGCCAGCTCATATACAGTGCATAAAATATATTTATATATAAACCCTTATACACCATTTTAATAAAAAATATCACAAAATTCTTCTAAGTCCCTCGGGAAGAGTGAAAGACGCGCACGTTCATTTTCAGAGCTCCTAGACCTTCCTATAAGAAGTTAGCCAAAAAGTAGCTTCGAAAAACGCTTAGGTTAAGTTTCAGAGTTGCTTCTAATGTACCAAAGCTGGACTTAGACATAATTTCACTCTCACAACATTATGGCTGGTTGGAGACAGTCCGAACCACAAGTACCGGGTCCATGGTTCTGGCCGTATACTGGGGGGACGGGGACGACTCCCATTAACCCCTGACTATACCGGGGATACGCTTATCACAATACCTTTCTGGTCTGTGCTGAAGCAGGGCATTCTGGCAGGCAAGTGGCTTGACCTTTATTAGTGAGCCTGGTTACCCCCTCTCGGAACCACAGACTTAGAAATCGCCAGCTCATATACAGTGCATAAAATATATTTATATATAAACCCTTATACACCATTTTAATAAAAAATATCACAAAATTCTTCTAAGTCCCTCGGGAAGAGTGAAAGACGAGCACGTTCATTTTCAGAGCTCTTAGACCTTCCTATAAGAAGTTAGCCAAAAAGTAGCTTCGAAAAACGCTTAGGTTAAGTTTCAGAGTTGCTTCTAATGTACCAAAGCTGGACTTAGACATAATTTCACTCTCACAACATTATGGCTGGTTGGAGACAGTCCGAACCACAAGTACCGGGTCCATGGTTCTGGCCGTATACTGGGGGGACGGGGACGACTCCCATTAACCCCTGACTATACCGGGGATACGCTTATCACAATGCCTTTCTGGTCTGTGCTGAAGGAGGGAATTCTGGCAGCCAAGTTGCTTGACCTTTATTAGTGAGCCTGGTTACCCCCTCTCGGAACCACAGACTTAGAAATCGCCAGCTCATATACAGTGCATAAAATATATTTATATATATACCCTTATACACCATTTTTATAAAAAATATCACAAAATTCTTCTAAGTCCCTCGGGAAGAGTGAAAGACGCGCACGTTCATTTTCAAAGCTCCTAGACCTTCCTATAAGAAGTTAGCCAAAAAGTAGCTTCGAAAAACGCTTAGGTTAAGTTTCAGAGTTGCTTCTAATGTACCAAAGCTGGACTTAGACATAATTTCACTCTCACAACATTATGGCTGGTTGGAGACAGTCCGAACCACAAGTACCGGGTCCATGGTTCTGGCCGTATACTGGGGGGACGGGGACGACTCCCATTAACCCCTGACTATACCGGGGATACGCTTATCACAATACCTTTCTGGTCTGTGCTGAAGCAGGGCATTCTGGCAGGCAAGTGGCTTGACCTTTATTAGTGAGCCTGGTTACCCCCTCTCGGAACCACAGACTTAGAAATCGCCAGCTCATATACAGTGCATAAAATATATTTATATATAAACCCTTATACACCATTTTAATAAAAAATATCACAAAATTCTTCTAAGTCCCTCGGGAAGAGTGAAAGACGAGCACGTTCATTTTCAGAGCTCTTAGACCTTCCTATAAGAAGTTAGCCAAAAAGTAGCTTCGAAAAACGCTTAGGTTAAGTTTCAGAGTTGCTTCTAATGTACCAAAGCTGGACTTAGACATAATTTCACTCTCACAACATTATGGCTGGTTGGAGACAGTCCGAACCACAAGTACCGGGTCCATGGTTCTGGCCGTATACTGGGGGGACGGGGACGACTCCCATTAACCCCTGACTATACCGGGGATACGCTTATCACAATGCCTTTCTGGTCTGTGCTGAAGGAGGGAATTCTGGCAGCCAAGTTGCTTGACCTTTATTAGTGAGCCTGGTTACCCCCTCTCGGAACCACAGACTTAGAAATCGCCAGCTCATATACAGTGCATAAAATATATTTATATATATACCCTTATACACCATTTTTATAAAAAATATCACAAAATTCTTCTAAGTCCCTCGGGAAGAGTGAAAGACGCGCACGTTCATTTTCAAAGCTCCTAGACCTTCCTATAAGAAGTTAGCCAAAAAGTAGCTTCGAAAAACGCTTAGGTTAAGTTTCAGAGTTGCTTCTAATGTACCAAAGCTGGACTTAGACATAATTTCACTCTCACAACATTATGGCTGGTTGGAGACAGTCCGAACCACAAGTACCGGGTCCATGGTTCTGGCCGTATACTGGGGGGACGGGGACGACTCCCATTAACCCCTGACTATACCGGGGATACGCTTATCACAATGCCTTTCTGGTCTGTGCTGAAGCAGGGCATTCTGGCAGGCAAGTGGCTTGACCTTTATTAGTGAGCCTGGTTACCCCCTCTCGGAACCACAGACTTAGAAATCGCCAGCTCATATACAGTGCATAAAATATATTTATATATAAACCCTTATACACCATTTTAATAAAAAATATCACAAAATTCTTCTAAGTCCCTCGGGAAGAGTGAAAGACGCGCACGTTCATTTTCAGAGCTCCTAGACCTTCCTATAAGAAGTTAGCCAAAAAGTAGCTTCGAAAAACGCTTAGGTTAAGTTTCAGAGTTGCTTCTAATGTACCAAAGCTGGACTTAGACATAATTTCACTCTCACAACATTATGGCTGGTTGGAGACAGTCCGAACCACAAGTACCGGGTCCATGGTTCTGGCCGTATACTGGGGGGACGGGGACGACTCCCATTAACCCCTGACTATACCGGGGATACGCTTATCACAATACCTTTCTGGTCTGTGCTGAAGCAGGGCATTCTGGCAGGCAAGTGGCTTGACCTTTATTAGTGAGCCTGGTTACCCCCTCTCGGAACCACAGACTTAGAAATCGCCAGCTCATATACAGTGCATAAAATATATTTATATATAAACCCTTATACACCATTTTAATAAAAAATATCACAAAATTCTTCTAAGTCCCTCGGGAAGAGTGAAAGACGAGCACGTTCATTTTCAGAGCTCTTAGACCTTCCTATAAGAAGTTAGCCAAAAAGTAGCTTCGAAAAACGCTTAGGTTAAGTTTCAGAGTTGCTTCTAATGTACCAAAGCTGGACTTAGACATAATTTCACTCTCACAACATTATGGCTGGTTGGAGACAGTCCGAACCACAAGTACCGGGTCCATGGTTCTGGCCGTATACTGGGGGGACGGGGACGACTCCCATTAACCCCTGACTATACCGGGGATACGCTTATCACAATGCCTTTCTGGTCTGTGCTGAAGGAGGGAATTCTGGCAGCCAAGTTGCTTGACCTTTATTAGTGAGCCTGGTTACCCCCTCTCGGAACCACAGACTTAGAAATCGCCAGCTCATATACAGTGCATAAAATATATTTATATATATACCCTTATACACCATTTTTATAAAAAATATCACAAAATTCTTCTAAGTCCCTCGGGAAGAGTGAAAGACGCGCACGTTCATTTTCAAAGCTCCTAGACCTTCCTATAAGAAGTTAGCCAAAAAGTAGCTTCGAAAAACGCTTAGGTTAAGTTTCAGAGTTGCTTCTAATGTACCAAAGCTGGACTTAGACATAATTTCACTCTCACAACATTATGGCTGGTTGGAGACAGTCCGAACCACAAGTACCGGGTCCATGGTTCTGGCCGTATACTGGGGGGACGGGGACGACTCCCATTAACCCCTGACTATACCGGGGATACGCTTATCACAATGCCTTTCTGGTCTGTGCTGAAGCAGGGCATTCTGGCAGGCAAGTGGCTTGACCTTTATTAGTGAGCCTGGTTACCCCCTCTCGGAACCACAGACTTAGAAATCGCCAGCTCATATACAGTGCATAAAATATATTTATATATAAACCCTTATACACCATTTTAATAAAAAATATCACAAAATTCTTCTAAGTCCCTCGGGAAGAGTGAAAGACGAGCACGTTCATTTTCAGAGCTCTTAGACCTTCCTATAAGAAGTTAGCCAAAAAGTAGCTTCGAAAAACGCTTAGGTTAAGTTTCAGAGTTGCTTCTAATGTACCAAAGCTGGACTTAGACATAATTTCACTCTCACAACATTATGGCTGGTTGGAGACAGTCCGAACCACAAGTACCGGGTCCATGGTTCTGGCCGTATACTGGGGGGACGGGGACGACTCCCATTAACCCCTGACTATACCGGGGATACGCTTATCACAATGCCTTTCTGGTCTGTGCTGAAGCAGGGCATTCTGGCAGGCAAGTGGCTTGACCTTTATTAGTGAGCCTGGTTACCCCCTCTCGGAACCACAGACTTAGAAATCGCCAGCTCATATACAGTGCATAAAATATATTTATATATAAACCCTTATACACCATTTTAATAAAAAATATCACAAAATTCTTCTAAGTCCCTCGGGAAGAGTGAAAGACGAGCACGTTCATTTTCAGAGCTCTTAGACCTTCCTATAAGAAGTTAGCCAAAAAGTAGCTTCGAAAAACGCTTAGGTTAAGTTTCAGAGTTGCTTCTAATGTACCAAAGCTGGACTTTGACATAATTTCACTCTCACAACATTATGGCTGGTTGGAGACAGTCCGAACCACAAGTACCGGGTCCATGGTTCTGGCCGTATACTGGGGGGACGGGGACGACTCCCATTAACCCCTGACTATACCGGGGATACGCTTATCACAATGCCTTTCTGGTCTGTGCTGAAGCAGGGCATTCTGGCAGGCAAGTGGCTTGACCTTTATTAGTGAGCCTGGTTACCCCCTCTTGGAACCACAGACTTAGAAATCGCCAGCTCATATACAGTGCATAAAATATATTTATATATATACTCTTATACACCATTTTAATAATAAATATCACAAAATTCTTCTAAGTCCCTCGGGAAGAGTGAAAGACGCGCACATTCATTTTCAGAGCTCCTAGACCTTCCTATAAGAAGTTAGCCAAAAAGTAGCTTCGAAAAACGCTTAGGTTAAGTTTCAGAGTTGCTTCTAATGTACCAAAGCTGGACTTAGACATAATTTCACTCTCACAACATTATGGCTGGTTGGAGACAGTCCGAACCACAAGTACCGGGTCCATGGTTCTGGCCGTATACTGGGGGGACGGGGACGACTCCCATTAACCCCTGACTATACCGGGGATACGCTTATCACAATGCCTTTCTGGTCTGTGCTGAAGCAGGGCATTCTGGCAGGCAAGTGGCTTGACCTTTATTAGTGAGCCTGGTTACCCCCTCTCGGAACCACAGACTTAGAAATCGCCAGCTCATATACAGTGCATAAAATATATTTATATATATACTCTTATACACCATTTTAATAAAAAATATCACAAAATTCTTCTAAGTCCCTCGGGAAGAGTGAAAGACGCGCACATTCATTTTCAGAGCTCCTAGACCTTCCTATAAGAAGTTAGCCAAAAAGTAGCTTCGAAAAACGCTTAGGTTAAGTTTCAGAGTTGCTTCTAATGTACCAAAGCTGGACTTAGACATAATTTCACTCTCACAACATTATGGCTGGTTGGAGACAGTCCGAACCACAAGTACCGGATCCATGGTTCTGGCCGTATACTGGGGGGACGGGGACGACTCCCATTAACCCCTGACTATACCGGGGATACGCTTATCACAATGCCTTTCTGGTCTGTGCTGAAGGAGGGAATTCTGGCAGCCAAGTTGCTTGACCTTTATTAGTGAGCCTGGTTACCCCCTCTCGGAACCACAGACTTAGAAATCGCCAGCTCATATACAGTGCATAAAATATATTTATATATATACCCTTATACACCATTTTAATAAAAAAATATCACAAAATTCTTCTAAGTCTCTCGGGAAGAGTGAAAGACGCGCACGTTCATTTTCAGAGCTCCTAGACCTTCCTATAAGAAGTTAGCCAAAAAGTAGCTTCGAAAAACGCTTAGGTTAAGTTTCAGAGTTGCTTCTAATGTACCAAAGCTGGACTTAGACATAATTTCACTCTCACAACATTATGGCTGGTTGGAGACATTCCGAACCACAAGTACCGGGTCCATGGTTCTAGCCGTATACTGGGGGGACGGGGACGACTCTCATTAACCCCTGACTATACCGGGGATACGCTTATCACAATGCCTTTCTGGTCTGTGCTGAAGCAGGGCATTCTGGCAGGCAAGTGGCTTGACCTTTATTAGTGAGCCTGGTTACCCCCTCTTGGAACCACAGACTTAGAAATCGCCAGCTCATATACAGTGCATAAAATATATTTATATATATACTCTTATACACCATTTTAATAAAAAATATCACAAAATTCTTCTAAGTCCCTCGGGAAGAGTGAAAGACGCGCACATTCATTTTCAGAGCTCCTAGACCTTCCTATAAGAAGTTAGCCAAAAAGTAGCTTCGAAAAACGCTTAGGTTAAGTTTCAGAGTTGCTTCTAATGTACCAAAGCTGGACTTAGACATAATTTCACTCTCACAACATTATGGCTGGTTGGAGACAGTCCGAACCACAAGTACCGGGTCCATGGTTCTGGCCGTATACTGGGGGGACGGGGACGACTCCCATTAACCCCTGACTATACCGGGGATACGCTTATCACAATGCCTTTCTGGTCTGTGCTGAAGGAGGGAATTCTGGCAGCCAAGTGGCTTGACCTTTATTAGTGAGCCTGGTTACCCCCTCTCGGAACCACAGACTTAGAAATCGCCAGCTCATATACAGTGCATAAAATATATTTATATATATACCCTTATACACCATTTTTATAAAAAATATCACAAAATTCTTCTAAGTCCCTCGGGAAGAGTGAAAGACGCGCACGTTCATTTTCAGAGCTCCTAGACCTTCCTATAAGAAGTTAGCCAAAAAGTAGCTTCGAAAAACGCGTAGGTTAAGTTTCAGAGTTGCTTCTAATGTACCAAAGCTGGACTTTGACATAATTTCACTCTCACAACATTATGGCTGGTTGGAGACAGTCCGAACCACAAGTACCGGGTCCATGGTTCTGGCCGTATACTGGGGGAACGGGGACGACTCCCATTAACCCCTGACTATACCGGGGATACGCTTATCACAATGCCTTTCTGGTCTGTGCTGAAGCAGGGCATTCTGGCAGGCAAGTGGCTTGACCTTTATTAGTGAGCCTGGTTACCCCCTCTCGGAACCACAGACTTAGAAATCGCCAGCTCATATACAGTGCATAAAATATATTTATATATAAACCCTTATACACCATTTTAATAAAAAATATCACAAAATTCTTCTAAGTCCCTCGGGAAGAGTGAAAGACGCGCACGTTCATTTTCAGAGCTCTTAGACCTTCCTATAAGAAGTTAGCCAAAAAGTAGCTTCGAAAAACGCTTAGGTTAAGTTTCAGAGTTGCTTCTAATGTACCAAAGCTGGACTTAGACATAATTTCACTCTCACAACATTATGGCTGGTTGGAGACAGTCCGAACCACAAGTACCGGGTCCATGGTTCTGGCCGTATACTGGGGGGACGGGGACGACTCCCATTAACCCCTGACTATACCGGGGATACGCTTATCACAATGCCTTTCTGGTCTGTGCTGAAGCAGGGCATTCTGGCAGGCAAGTGGCTTGACCTTTATTAGTGAGCCTGGTTACCCCCTCTCGGAACCACAGACTTAGAAATCGCCAGCTCATATACAGTGCATAAAATATATTTATATATAAACCCTTATACACCATTTTAATAAAAAATATCACAAAATTCTTCTAAGTCCCTCGGGAAGAGTGAAAGACGCGCACGTTCATTTTCAGAGCTCCTAGACCTTCCTATAAGAAGTTAGCCAAAAAGTAGCTTCGAAAAACGCTTAGGTTAAGTTTCAGAGTTGCTTCTAATGTACCAAAGCTGGACTTAGACATAATTTCACTCTCACAACATTATGGCTGGTTGGAGACAGTCCGAACCACAAGTACCGGGTCCATGGTTCTGGCCGTATACTGGGGGGACGGGGACGACTCCCATTAACCCCTGACTATACCGGGGATACGCTTATCACAATGCCTTTCTGGTCTGTGCTGAAGCAGGGCATTCTGGCAGGCAAGTGGCTTGACCTTTATTAGTGAGCCTGGTTACCCCCTCTCGGAACCACAGACTTAGAAATCGCCAGCTCATATACAGTGCATAAAATATATTTATATATAAACCCTTATACACCATTTTAATAAAAAATATCACAAAATTCTTCTAAGTCCCTCGGGAAGAGTTAAAGACGAGCACGTTCATTTTCAGAGCTCTTAGACCTTCCTATAAGAAGTTAGCCAAAACGTAGCTTCGAAAAACGCTTAGGTTAAGTTTCAGAGTTGCTTCTAATGTACCAAAGCTGGACTTTGACATAATTTCACTCTCACAACATTATGGCTGGTTGGAGACAGTCCGAACCACAAGTACCGGGTCCATGGTTCTGGCCGTATACTGGGGGGACGGGGACGACTCCCATTAACCCCTGACTATACCGGGGATACGCTTATCACAATGCCTTTCTGGTCTGTGCTGAAGCAGGGCATTCTGGCAGGCAAGTGGCTTGACCTTTATTAGTGAGCCTGGTTACCCCCTCTTGGAACCACAGACTTAGAAATCGCCAGCTCATATACAGTGCATAAAATATATTTATATATATACTCTTATACACCATTTTAATAAAAAATATCACAAAATTCTTCTAAGTCCCTCGGGAAGAGTGAAAGACGCGCACATTCATTTTCAGAGCTCCTAGACCTTCCTATAAGAAGTTAGCCAAAAAGTAGCTTCGAAAAACGCTTAGGTTAAGTTTCAGAGTTGCTTCTAATGTACCAAAGCTGGACTTAGACATAATTTCACTCTCACAACATTATGGCTGGTTGGAGACAGTCCGAACCACAAGTACCGGGTCCATGGTTCTGGCCGTATACTGGGGGGACGGGGACGACTCCCATTAACCCCTGACTATACCGGGGATACGCTTATCACAATGCCTTTCTGGTCTGTGCTGAAGGAGGGAATTCTGGCAGCCAAGTGGCTTGACCTTTATTAGTGAGCCTGGTTACCCCCTCTCGGAACCACAGACTTAGAAATCGCCAGCTCATATACAGTGCATAAAATATATTTATATATATACCCTTATACACCATTTTTATAAAAAATATCACAAAATTCTTCTAAGTCCCTCGGGAAGAGTGAAAGACGCGCACATTCATTTTCAGAGCTCCTAGACCTTCCTATAAGAAGTTAGCCAAAAAGTAGCTTCGAAAAACGCTTAGGTTAAGTTTCAGAGTTGCTTCTAATGTACCAAAGCTGGACTTAGACATAATTTCACTCTCACAACATTATGGCTGGTTGGAGACATTCCGAACCACAAGTACCGGGTCCATGGTTCTAGCCGTATACTGGGGGGACGGGGACGACTCCCATTAACCCCTGACTATACCGGGGATACGCTTATCACAATGCCTTTCTGGTCTGTGCTGAAGCAGGGCATTCTGGCAGGCAAGTGGCTTGACCTTTATTAGTGAGCCTGGTTACCCCCTCTTGGAACCACAGACTTAGAAATCGCCAGCTCATATACAGTGCATAAAATATATTTATATATATACTCTTATACACCATTTTAATAAAAAATATCACAAAATTCTTCTAAGTCCCTCGGGAAGAGTGAAAGACGCGCACATTCATTTTCAGAGCTCCTAGACCTTCCTATAAGAAGTTAGCCAAAAAGTAGCTTCGAAAAACGCTTAGGTTAAGTTTCAGAGTTGCTTCTAATGTACCAAAGCTGGACTTAGACATAATTTCACTCTCACAACATTATGGCTGGTTGGAGACAGTCCGAACCACAAGTACCGGGTCCATGGTTCTGGCCGTATACTGGGGGGACGGGGACGACTCCCATTAACCCCTGACTATACCGGGGATACGCTTATCACAATGCCTTTCTGGTCTGTGCTGAAGGAGGGAATTCTGGCAGCCAAGTGGCTTGACCTTTATTAGTGAGCCTGGTTACCCCCTCTCGGAACCACAGACTTAGAAATCGCCAGCTCATATACAGTGCATAAAATATATTTATATATATACCCTTATACACCATTTTTATAAAAAATATCACAAAATTCTTCTAAGTCCCTCGGGAAGAGTGAAAGACGCGCATGTTCATTTTCAGAGCTCCTAGACCTTCCTATAAGAAGTTAGCCAAAAAGTAGCTTCGAAAAACGCGTAGGTTAAGTTTCAGAGTTGCTTCTAATGTACCAAAGCTGGACTTTGACATAATTTCACTCTCACAACATTATGGCTGGTTGGAGACAGTCCGAACCACAAGTACCGGGTCCATGGTTCTGGCCGTATACTGGGGGAACGGGGACGACTCCCATTAACCCCTGACTATACCGGGGATACGCTTATCACAATGCCTTTCTGCTCTGTGCTGAAGCAGGGCATTCTGGCAGGCAAGTGGCTTGACCTTTATTAGTGAGCCTGGTTACCCCCTCTCGGAACCACAGACTTAGAAATCGCCAGCTCATATACAGTGCATAAAATATATTTATATATAAACCCTTATACACCATTTTAATAAAAAATATCACAAAATTCTTCTAAGTCCCTCGGGAAGAGTGAAAGACGCGCACGTTCATTTTCAGAGCTCCTAGACCTTCCTATAAGAAGTTAGCCAAAAAGTAGCTTCGAAAAACGCTTAGGTTAAGTTTCAGAGTTGCTTCTAATGTACCAAAGCTGGACTTAGACATAATTTCACTCTCACAACATTATGGCTGGTTGGAGACAGTCCGAACCACAAGTACCGGGTCCATGGTTCTGGCCGTATACTGGGGGGACGGGGACGACTCCCATTAACCCCTGACTATACCGGGGATACGCTTATCACAATGCCTTTTTGGTCTGTGCTGAAGCAGGGCATTCTGGCAGGCAAGTGGCTTGACCTTTATTAGTGAGCCTGGTTACCCCCTCTTGGAACCACAGACTTAGAAATCGCCAGCTCATATACAGTGCATAAAATATATTTATATATATACTCTTATACACCATTTTAATAAAAAATATCACAAAATTCTTCTAAGTCCCTCGGGAAGAGTGAAAGACGCGCACATTCATTTTCAGAGCTCCTAGACCTTCCTATAAGAAGTTAGCCAAAAAGTAGCTTCGAAAAACGCTTAGGTTAAGTTTCAGAGTTGCTTCTAATGTACCAAAGCTGGACTTAGACATAATTTCACTCTCACAACATTATGGCTGGTTGGAGACAGTCCGAACCACAAGTACCGGGTCCATGGTTCTGGCCGTATACTGGGGGGACGGGGACGACTCCCATTAACCCCTGACTATACCGGGGATACGCTTATCACAATGCCTTTCTGGTCTGTGCTGAAGGAGGGAATTCTGGCAGCCAAGTGGCTTGACCTTTATTAGTGAGCCTGGTTACCCCCTCTCGGAACCACAGACTTAGAAATCGCCAGCTCATATACAGTGCATAAAATATTTTTATATATATACCCTTATACACCATTTTTATAAAAAATATCACAAAATTCTTCTAAGTCCCTCGGGAAGAGTGAAAGACGCGCACGTTCATTTTCAGAGCTCCTAGACCTTCCTATAAGAAGTTAGCCAAAAAGTAGCTTCGAAAAACGCGTAGGTTAAGTTTCAGAGTTGCTTCTAATGTACCAAAGCTGGACTTTGACATAATTTCACTCTCACAACATTATGGCTGGTTGGAGACAGTCCGAACCACAAGTACCGGGTCCATGGTTCTGGCCGTATACTGGGGGAACGGGGACGACTCCCATTAACCCCTGACTATACCGGGGATACGCTTATCACAATGCCTTTCTGGTCTGTGCTGAAGCAGGGCATTCTGGCAGGCAAGTGGCTTGACCTTTATTAGTGAGCCTGGTTACCCCCTCTCGGAACCACAGACTTAGAAATCGCCAGCTCATATACAGTGCATAAAATATATTTATATATAAACCCTTATACACCATTTTAATAAAAAATATCACAAAATTCTTCTAAGTCCCTCGGGAAGAGTGAAAGACGCGCACGTTCATTTTCAGAGCTCCTAGACCTTCCTATAAGAAGTTAGCCAAAAAGTAGCTTCGAAAAACGCTTAGGTTAAGTTTCAGAGTTGCTTCTAATGTACCAAAGCTGGACTTAGACATAATTTCACTCTCACAACATTATGGCTGGTTGGAGACAGTCCGAACCACAAGTACCGGGTCCATGGTTCTGGCCGTATACTGGGGGGACGGGGACGACTCCCATTAACCCCTGACTATACCGGGGATACGCTTATCACAATGCCTTTTTGGTCTGTGCTGAAGCAGGGCATTCTGGCAGGCAAGTGGCTTGACCTTTATTAGTGAGCCTGGTTACCCCCTCTCGGAACCACAGACTTAGAAATCGCCAGCTCATATACAGTGCATAAAATATATTTATATATAAACCCTTATACACCATTTTAATAAAAAATATCACAAAATTCTTCTAAGTCCCTCGGGAAGAGTGAAAGACGCGCACGTTCATTTTCAGAGCTCTTAGACCTTTCTATAAGAAGTTAGCCAAAAAGTAGCTTCGAAAAACGCTTAGGTTAAGTTTCAGAGTTGCTTCTAATGTACCAAAGCTGGACTTAGACATAATTTCACTCTCACAACATTATGGCTGGTTGGAGACAGTCCGAACCACAAGTACCGGGTCCATGGTTCTGGCCGTATACTGGGGGAACGGGGACGACTCCCATTAACCCCTGACTATACCGGGGATACGCTTATCACAATGCCTTTCTGGTCTGTGCTGAAGCAGGGCATTCTGGCAGGCAAGTGGCTTGACCTTTATTAGTGAGCCTGGTTACCCCCTCTCGGAACCACAGACTTAGAAATCGCCAGCTCATATACAGTGCATAAAATATATTTATATATAAACCCTTATACACCATTTTAATAAAAAATATCACAAAATTCTTCTAAGTCCCTCGGGAAGAGTGAAAGACGCGCACGTTCATTTTCAGAGCTCCTAGACCTTCCTATAAGAAGTTAGCCAAAAAGTAGCTTCGAAAAACGCTTAGGTTAAGTTTCAGAGTTGCTTCTAATGTACCAAAGCTGGACTTAGACATAATTTCACTCTCACAACATTATGGCTGGTTGGAGACAGTCCGAACCACAAGTACCGGGTCCATGGTTCTGGCCGTATACTGGGGGGACGGGGACGACTCCCATTAACCCCTGACTATACCGGGGATACGCTTATCACAATGCCTTTTTGGTCTGTGCTGAAGCAGGGCATTCTGGCAGGCAAGTGGCTTGACCTTTATTAGTGAGCCTGGTTACCCCCTCTCGGAACCACAGACTTAGAAATCGCCAGCTCATATACAGTGCATAAAATATATTTATATATAAACCCTTATACACCATTTTAATAAAAAATATCACAAAATTCTTCTAAGTCCCTCGGGAAGAGTGAAAGACGCGCACGTTCATTTTCAGAGCTCTTAGACCTTTCTATAAGAAGTTAGCCAAAAAGTAGCTTCGAAAAACGCTTAGGTTAAGTTTCAGAGTTGCTTCTAATGTACCAAAGCTGGACTTAGACATAATTTCACTCTCACAACATTATGGCTGGTTGGAGACAGTCCGAACCACAAGTACCGGGTCCATGGTTCTGGCCGTATACTGGGGGGACGGGGACGACTCCCATTAACCCCTGACTATACCGGGGATACGCTTATCACAATGCCTTTCTGGTCTGTGCTGAAGCAGGGCATTCTGGCAGGCAAGTGGCTTGACCTTTATTAGTGAGCCTGGTTACCCCCTCTCGGAACCACAGACTTAGAAATCGCCAGCTCATATACAGTGCATAAAATATATTTATATATAAACCCTTATACACCATTTTAATAAAAAATATCACAAAATTCTTCTAAGTCCCTCGGGAAGAGTGAAAGACGCGCACGTTCATTTTCAGAGCTCCTAGACCTTCCTATAAGAAGTTAGCCAAAAAGTAGCTTCGAAAAACGCTTAGGTTAAGTTTCAGAGTTGCTTCTAATGTACCAAAGCTGGACTTAGACATAATTTCACTCTCACAACATTATGGCTGGTTGGAGACAGTCCGAACCACAAGTACCGGGTCCATGGTTCTGGCCGTATACTGGGGGGACGGGGACGACTCCCATTAACCCCTGACTATACCGGGGATACGCTTATCACAATGCCTTTCTGGTCTGTGCTGAAGGAGGGAATTCTGGCAGCCAAGTTGCTTGACCTTTATTAGTGAGCCTGGTTACCCCCTCTCGGAACCACAGACTTAGAAATCGCCAGCTCATATACAGTGCATAAAATATATTTATATATATACCCTTATACACCATTTTAATAAAAAATATCACAAAATTCTTCTAAGTCCCTCGGGAAGAGTGAAAGACGAGCACGTTCATTTTCAGAGCTCTTAGACCTTCCTATAAGAAGTTAGCCAAAAAGTAGCTTCGAAAAACGCTTAGGTTAAGTTTCAGAGTTGCTTCTAATGTACCAAAGCTGGACTTAGACATAATTTCACTCTCACAACATTATGGCTGGTTGGAGACAGTCCGAACCACAAGTACCGGGTCCATGGTTCTGGCCGTATACTGGGGGGACGGGGACGACTCCCATTAACCCCTGACTATACCGGGGATACGCTTATCACAATGCTTTTCTGGTCTGTGCTGAAGCAGGGCATTCTGGCAGGCAAGTGGCTTGACCTTTATTAGTGAGCCTGGTTACCCCCTCTCGGAACCACAGACTTAGAAATCGCCAGCTCATATACAGTGCATAAAATATATTTATATATAAACCCTTATACACCATTTTAATAAAAAATATCACAAAATTCTTCTAAGTCCCTCGGGAAGAGTGAAAGACGAGCACGTTCATTTTCAGAGCTCTTAGACCTTCCTATAAGAAGTTAGCCAAAAAGTAGCTTCGAAAAACGCTTAGGTTAAGTTTCAGAGTTGCTTCTAATGTACCAAAGCTGGACTTAGACATAATTTCACTCTCACAACATTATGGCTGGTTGGAGACAGTCCGAACCACAAGTACCGGGTCCATGGTTCTGGCCGTATACTGGGGGGACGGGGACGACTCCCATTAACCCCTGACTATACCGGGGATACGCTTATCACAATGCCTTTCTGGTCTGTGCTGAAGCAGGGCATTCTGGCAGGCAAGTGGCTTGACCTTTATTAGTGAGCCTGGTTACCCCCTCTCGGAACCACAGACTTAGAAATCGCCAGCTCATATACAGTGCATAAAATATATTTATATATAAACCCTTATACACCATTTTAATAAAAAATATCACAAAATTCTTCTAAGTCCCTCGGGAAGAGTGAAAGACGCGCACGTTCATTTTCAGAGCTCCTAGACCTTCCTATAAGAAGTTAGCCAAAAAGTAGCTTCGAAAAACGCTTAGGTTAAGTTTCAGAGTTGCTTCTAATGTACCAAAGCTGGACTTAGACATAATTTCACTCTCACAACATTATGGCTGGTTGGAGACAGTCCGAACCACAAGTACCGGGTCCATGGTTCTGGCCGTATACTGGGGGGACGGGGACGACTCCCATTAACCCCTGACTATACCGGGGATACGCTTATCACAATGCCTTTCTGGTCTGTGCTGAAGCAGGGCATTCTGGCAGGCAAGTGGCTTGACCTTTATTAGTGAGCCTGGTTACCCCCTCTCGGAACCACAGACTTAGAAATCGCCAGCTCATATACAGTGCATAAAATATATTTATATATAAACCCTTATACACCATTTTAATAAAAAATATCACAAAATTCTTCTAAGTCCCTCGGGAAGAGTGAAAGACGCGCACGTTCATTTTCAGAGCTCCTAGACCTTCCTATAAGAAGTTAGCCAAAAAGTAGCTTCGAAAAACGCTTAGGTTAAGTTTCAGAGTTGCTTCTAATGTACCAAAGCTGGACTTAGACATAATTTCACTCTCACAACATTATGGCTGGTTGGAGACAGTCCGAACCACAAGTACCGGGTCCATGGTTCTGGCCGTATACTGGGGGGACGGGGACGACTCCCATTAACCCCTGACTATACCGGGGATACGCTTATCACAATGCCTTTTTGGTCTGTGCTGAAGCAGGGCATTCTGGCAGGCAAGTGGCTTGACCTTTATTAGTGAGCCTGGTTACCCCCTCTCGGAACCACAGACTTAGAAATCGCCAGCTCATATACAGTGCATAAAATATATTTATATATAAACCCTTATACACCATTTTAATAAAAAATATCACAAAATTCTTCTAAGTCCCTCGGGAAGAGTGAAAGACGCGCACGTTCATTTTCAGAGCTCTTAGACCTTTCTATAAGAAGTTAGCCAAAAAGTAGCTTCGAAAAACGCTTAGGTTAAGTTTCAGAGTTGCTTCTAATGTACCAAAGCTGGACTTAGACATAATTTCACTCTCACAACATTATGGCTGGTTGGAGACAGTCCGAACCACAAGTACCGGGTCCATGGTTCTGGCCGTATACTGGGGGGACGGGGACGACTCCCATTAACCCCTGACTATACCGGGGATACGCTTATCACAATGCCTTTCTGGTCTGTGCTGAAGCAGGGCATTCTGGCAGGCAAGTGGCTTGACCTTTATTAGTGAGCCTGGTTACCCCCTCTCGGAACCACAGACTTAGAAATCGCCAGCTCATATACAGTGGATAAAATATATTTATATATAAACCCTTATACACCATTTTAATAAAAAATATCACAAAATTCTTCTAAGTCCCTCGGGAAGAGTGAAAGACGCGCACGTTCATTTTCAGAGCTCCTAGACCTTCCTATAAGAAGTTAGCCAAAAAGTAGCTTCGAAAAACGCTTAGGTTAAGTTTCAGAGTTGCTTCTAATGTACCAAAGCTGGACTTAGACATAATTTCACTCTCACAACATTATGGCTGGTTGGAGACAGTCCGAACCACAAGTACCGGGTCCATGGTTCTGGCCGTATACTGGGGGGACGGGGACGACTCCCATTAACCCCTGACTATACCGGGGATACGCTTATCACAATGCCTTTCTGGTCTGTGCTGAAGGAGGGAATTCTGGCAGCCAAGTTGCTTGACCTTTATTAGTGAGCCTGGTTACCCCCTCTCGGAACCACAGACTTAGAAATCGCCAGCTCATATACAGTGCATAAAATATATTTATATATATACCCTTATACACCATTTTTATAAAAAATATCACAAAATTCTTCTAAGTCCCTCGGGAAGAGTGAAAGACGCGCACGTTCATTTTCAGAGCTCCTAGACCTTCCTATAAGAAGTTAGCCAAAAAGTAGCTTCGAAAAACGCTTAGGTTAAGTTTCAGAGTTGCTTCTAATGTACCAAAGCTGGACTTAGACATAATTTCACTCTCACAACATTATGGCTGGTTGGAGACAGTCCGAACCACAAGTACCGGGTCCATGGTTCTGGCCGTATACTGGGGGGACGGGGACGACTCCCATTAACCCCTGACTATACCGGGGATACGCTTATCACAATGCCTTTCTGGTCTGTGCTGAAGCAGGGCATTCTGGCAGGCAAGTGGCTTGACCTTTATTAGTGAGCCTGGTTACCCCCTCTCGGAACCACAGACTTAGAAATCGCCAGCTCATATACAGTGCATAAAATATATTTATATATAAACCCTTATACACCATTTTAATAAAAAATATCACAAAATTCTTCTAAGTCCCTCGGGAAGAGTGAAAGACGAGCACGTTCATTTTCAGAGCTCTTAGACCTTCCTATAAGAAGTTAGCCAAAAAGTAGCTTCGAAAAACGCTTAGGTTAAGTTTCAGAGTTGCTTCTAATGTACCAAAGCTGGACTTAGACATAATTTCACTCTCACAACATTATGGCTGGTTGGAGACAGTCCGAACCACAAGTACCGGGTCCATGGTTCTGGCCGTATACTGGGGGGACGGGGACGACTCCCATTAACCCCTGACTATACCGGGGATACGCTTATCACAATGCTTTTCTGGTCTGTGCTGAAGCAGGGCATTCTGGCAGGCAAATGGCTTGACCTTTATTAGTGAGCCTGGTTACCCCCTCTCGGAACCACAGACTTAGAAATCGCCAGCTCATATACAGTGCATAAAATATATTTATATATAAACCCTTATACACCATTTTAATAAAAAATATCACAAAATTCTTCTAAGTCCCTCGGGAAGAGTGAAAGACGAGCACGTTCATTTTCAGAGCTCTTAGACCTTCCTATAAGAAGTTAGCCAAAAAGTAGCTTCGAAAAACGCTTAGGTTAAGTTTCAGAGTTGCTTCTAATGTACCAAAGCTGGACTTTGACATAATTTCACTCTCACAACATTATGGCTGGTTGGAGACAGTCCGAACCACAAGTACCGGGTCCATGGTTCTGGCCGTATACTGGGGGGACGGGGACGACTCCCATTAACCCCTGACTATACCGGGGATACGCTTATCACAATGCTTTTCTGGTCTGTGCTGAAGCAGGGCATTCTGGCAGGCAAGTGGCTTGACCTTTATTAGTGAGCCTGGTTACCCCCTCTCGGAACCACAGACTTAGAAATCGCCAGCTCATATACAGTGCATAAAATATATTTATATATAAACCCTTATACACCATTTTAATAAAAAATATCACAAAATTCTTCTAAGTCCCTCGGGAAGAGTTAAAGACGAGCACGTTCATTTTCAGAGCTCTTAGACCTTCCTATAAGAAGTTAGCCAAAAAGTAGCTTCGAAAAACGCTTAGGTTAAGTTTCAGAGTTGCTTCTAATGTACCAAAGCTGGACTTTGACATAATTTCACTCTCACAACATTATGGCTGGTTGGAGACAGTCCGAACCACAAGTACCGGGTCCATGGTTCTGGCCGTATACTGGGGGGACGGGGACGACTCCCATTAACCCCTGACTATACCGGGGATACGCTTATCACAATGCCTTTCTGGTCTGTGCTGAAGCAGGGCATTCTGGCAGGCAAGTGGCTTGACCTTTATTAGTGAGCCTGGTTACCCCCTCTTGGAACCACAGACTTAGAAATCGCCAGCTCATATACAGTGCATAAAATATATTTATTTATATACTCTTATACACCATTTTAATAAAAAATATCACAAAATTCTTCTAAGTCCCTCGGGAAGAGTGAAAGACGCGCACATTCATTTTCAGAGCTCCTAGACCTTCCTATAAGAAGTTAGCCAAAAAGTAGCTTCGAAAAACGCTTAGGTTAAGTTTCAGAGTTGCTTCTAATGTACCAAAGCTGGACTTTGACATAATTTCACTCTCACAACATTATGGCTGGTTGGAGACAGTCCGAACCACAAGTACCGGGTCCATGGTTCTGGCCGTATACTGGGGGGACGGGGACGACTCCCATTAACCCCTGACTATACCGGGGATACGCTTATCACAATGCTTTTCTGGTCTGTGCTGAAGCAGGGCATTCTGGCAGGCAAGTGGCTTGACCTTTATTAGTGAGCCTGGTTACCCCCTCTCGGAACCACAGACTTAGAAATCGCCAGCTCATATACAGTGCATAAAATATATTTATATATAAACCCTTATACACCATTTTAATAAAAAATATCACAAAATTCTTCTAAGTCCCTCGGGAAGAGTTAAAGACGAGCACGTTCATTTTCAGAGCTCTTAGACCTTCCTATAAGAAGTTAGCCAAAAAGTAGCTTCGAAAAACGCTTAGGTTAAGTTTCAGAGTTGCTTCTAATGTACCAAAGCTGGACTTTGACATAATTTCACTCTCACAACATTATGGCTGGTTGGAGACAGTCCGAACCACAAGTACCGGGTCCATGGTTCTGTTCGTATACTGGGGGGACGGGGACGACTCCCATTAACCCCTGACTATACCGGGGATACGCTTATCACAATGCCTTTCTGGTCTGTGCTGAAGCAGGGCATTCTGGCAGGCAAGTGGCTTGACCTTTATTAGTGAGCCTGGTTACCCCCTCTTGGAACCACAGACTTAGAAATCGCCAGCTCATATACAGTGCATAAAATATATTTATATATATACTCTTATACACCATTTTAATAAAAAATATCACAAAATTCTTCTAAGTCCCTCGGGAAGAGTGAAAGACGCGCACATTCATTTTCAGAGCTCCTAGACCTTCCTATAAGAAGTTAGCCAAAAAGTAGCTTCGAAAAACGCTTAGGTTAAGTTTCAGAGTTGCTTCTAATGTACCAAAGCTGGACTTAGACATAATTTCACTCTCACAACATTATGGCTGGTTGGAGACAGTCCGAACCACAAGTACCGGGTCCATGGTTCTTGCCGTATACTGGGGGGACGGGGACGACTCCCATTAACCCCTGACTATACCGGGGATACGCTTATCACAATGCCTTTCTGGTCTGTGCTGAAGGAGGGAATTCTGGCAGCCAAGTGGCTTGACCTTTATTAGTGAGCCTGGTTACCCCCTCTCGGAACCACAGACTTAGAAATCGCCAGCTCATATACAGTGCATAAAATATATTTATATATATACCCTTATACACCATTTTTATAAAAAATATCACAAAATTCTTCTAAGTCCCTCGGGAAGAGTGAAAGACGCGCACATTCATTTTCAGAGCTCCTAGACCTTCCTATAAGAAGTTAGCCAAAAAGTAGCTTCGAAAAACGCTTAGGTTAAGTTTCAGAGTTGCTTCTAATGTACCAAAGCTGGACTTAGACATAATTTCACTCTCACAACATTATGGCTGGTTGGAGACATTCCGAACCACAAGTACCGGGTCCATGGTTCTAGCCGTATACTGGGGGGACGGGGACGACTCCCATTAACCCCTGACTATACCGGGGATACGCTTATCACAATGCCTTTCTGGTCTGTGCTGAAGCAGGGCATTCTGGCAGGCAAGTGGCTTGACCTTTATTAGTGAGCCTGGTTACCCCCTCTTGGAACCACAGACTTAGAAATCGCCAGCTCATATACAGTGCATAAAATATATTTATATATATACTCTTATACACCATTTTAATAAAAAATATCACAAAATTCTTCTAAGTCCCTCGGGAAGAGTGAAAGACGCGCACATTCATTTTCAGAGCTCCTAGACCTTCCTATAAGAAGTTAGCCAAAAAGTAGCTTCGAAAAACGCTTAGGTTAAGTTTCAGAGTTGCTTCTAATGTACCAAAGCTGGACTTAGACATAATTTCACTCTCACAACATTATGGCTGGTTGGAGACAGTCCGAACCACAAGTACCGGGTCCATGGTTCTGGCCGTATACTGGGGGGACGGGGACGACTTCCATTAACCCCTGACTATACCGGGGATACGCTTATCACAATGCCTTTCTGGTCTGTGCTGAAGGAGGGAATTCTGGCAGCCAAGTGGCTTGACCTTTATTAGTGAGCCTGGTTACCCCCTCTCGGAACCACAGACTTAGAAATCGCCAGCTCATATACAGTGCATAAAATATATTTATATATATACCCTTATACACCATTTTTATAAAAAATATCACAAAATTCTTCTAAGTCCCTCGGGAAGAGTGAAAGACGCGCACTTTCATTTTCAGAGCTCCTAGACCTTCCTATAAGAAGTTAGCCAAAAAGTAGCTTCGAAAAACGCTTAGGTTAAGTTTCAGAGTTGCTTCTAATGTACCAAAGCTGGACTTTGACATAATTTCACTCTCACAACATTATGGCTGGTTGGAGACAGTCCGAACCACAAGTACCGGGTCCATGGTTCTGGCCGTATACTGGGGGAACGGGGACGACTCCCATTAACCCCTGACTATACCGGGGATACGCTTATCACAATGCCTTTCTGGTCTGTGCTGAAGCAGGGCATTCTGGCAGGCAAGTGGCTTGACCTTTATTAGTGAGCCTGGTTACCCCCTCTCGGAACCACAGACTTAGAAATCGCCAGCTCATATACAGTGCATAAAATATATTTATATATAAACCCTTATACACCATTTTAATAAAAAATATCACAAAATTCTTCTAAGTCCCTCGGGAAGAGTGAAAGACGCGCACGTTCATTTTTAGAGCTCCTAGACCTTCCTATAAGAAGTTAGCCAAAAAGTAGCTTCGAAAAACGCTTAGGTTAAGTTTCAGAGTTGCTTCTAATGTACCAAAGCTGGACTTAGACATAATTTCACTCTCACAACATTATGGCTGGTTGGAGACATTCCGAACCACAAGTACCGGGTCCATGGTTCTAGCCGTATACTGGGGGGACGGGGACGACTCCCATTAACCCCTGACTATACCGGGGATACGCTTATCACAATGCCTTTCTGGTCTGTGCTGAAGCAGGGCATTCTGGCAGGCAAGTGGCTTGACCTTTATTAGTGAGCCTGGTTACCCCCTCTTGGAACCACAGACTTAGAAATCGCCAGCTCATATACAGTGCATAAAATATATTTATATATATACTCTTATACACCATTTTAATAAAAAATATCACAAAATTCTTCTAAGTCCCTCGGGAAGAGTGAAAGACGCGCACATTCATTTTCAGAGCTCCTAGACCTTCCTATAAGAAGTTAGCCAAAAAGTAGCTTCGAAAAACGCTTAGGTTAAGTTTCAGAGTTGCTTCTAATGTACCAAAGCTGGACTTAGACATAATTTCACTCTCACAACATTATGGCTGGTTGGAGACAGTCCGAACCACAAGTACCGGGTCCATGGTTCTGGCCGTATACTGGGGGGACGGGGACGACTTCCATTAACCCCTGACTATACCGGGGATACGCTTATCACAATGCCTTTCTGGTCTGTGCTGAAGGAGGGAATTCTGGCAGCCAAGTGGCTTGACCTTTATTAGTGAGCCTGGTTACCCCCTCTCGGAACCACAGACTTAGAAATCGCCAGCTCATATACAGTGCATAAAATATATTTATATATATACCCTTATACACCATTTTTATAAAAAATATCACAAAATTCTTCTAAGTCCCTCGGGAAGAGTGAAAGACGCGCACGTTCATTTTCAGAGCTCCTAGACCTTCCTATAAGAAGTTAGCCAAAAAGTAGCTTCGAAAAACGCTTAGGTTAAGTTTCAGAGTTGCTTCTAATGTACCAAAGCTGGACTTTGACATAATTTCACTCTCACAACATTATGGCTGGTTGGAGACAGTCCGAACCACAAGTACCGGGTCCATGGTTCTGGCCGTATACTGGGGGAACGGGGACGACTCCCATTAACCCCTGACTATACCGGGGATACGCTTATCACAATGCCTTTCTGGTCTGTGCTGAAGCAGGGCATTCTGGCAGGCAAGTGGCTTGACCTTTATTAGTGAGCCTGGTTACCCCCTCTCGGAACCACAGACTTAGAAATCGCCAGCTCATATACAGTGCATAAAATATATTTATATATAAACCCTTATACACCATTTTAATAAAAAATATCACAAAATTCTTCTAAGTCCCTCGGGAAGAGTGAAAGACGCGCACGTTCATTTTCAGAGCTCCTAGACCTTCCTATAAGAAGTTAGCCAAAAAGTAGCTTCGAAAAACGCTTAGGTTAAGTTTCAGAGTTGCTTCTAATGTACCAAAGCTGGACTTAGACATAATTTCACTCTCACAACATTATGGCTGGTTGGAGACAGTCCGAACCACAAGTACCGGGTCCATGGTTCTGGCCGTATACTGGGGGGACGGGGACGACTCCCATTAACCCCTGACTATACCGGGGATACGCTTATCACAATGCCTTTTTGGTCTGTGCTGAAGCAGGGCATTCTGGCAGGCAAGTGGCTTGACCTTTATTAGTGAGCCTGGTTACCCCCTCTCGGAACCACAGACTTAGAAATCGCCAGCTCATATACAGTGCATAAAATATATTTATATATAAACCCTTATACACCATTTTAATAAAAAATATCACAAAATTCTTCTAAGTCCCTCGGGAAGAGTGAAAGACGCGCACGTTCATTTTCAGAGCTCTTAGACCTTCCTATAAGAAGTTAGCCAAAAAGTAGCTTCGAAAAACGCTTAGGTTAAGTTTCAGAGTTGCTTCTAATGTACCAAAGCTGGACTTAGACATAATTTCACTCTCAAAACATTATGGCTGGTTGGAGACAGTCCGAACCACAAGTACCGGGTCCATGGTTCTGGCCGTATACTGGGGGGACGGGGACGACTCCCATTAACCCCTGACTATACCGGGGATACGCTTATCACAATGCCTTTCTGGTCTGTGCTGAAGCAGGGCATTCTGGCAGGCAAGTGGCTTGACCTTTATTAGTGAGCCTGGTTACCCCCTCTCGGAACCACAGACTTAGAAATCGCCAGCTCATATACAGTGCATAAAATATATTTATATATAAACCCTTATACACCATTTTAATAAAAAATATCACAAAATTCTTCTAAGTCCCTCGGGAAGAGTGAAAGACGCGCACGTTCATTTTCAGAGCTCCTAGACCTTCCTATAAGAAGTTAGCCAAAAAGTAGCTTCGAAAAACGCTTAGGTTAAGTTTCAGAGTTGCTTCTAATGTACCAAAGCTGGACTTAGACATAATTTCACTCTCACAACATTATGGCTGGTTGGAGACAGTCCGAACCACAAGTACCGGGTCCATGGTTCTGGCCGTATACTGGGGGGACGGGGACGACTCCCATTAACCCCTGACTATACCGGGGATACGCTTATCACAATACCTTTCTGGTCTGTGCTGAAGCAGGGCATTCTGGCAGGCAAGTGGCTTGACCTTTATTAGTGAGCCTGGTTACCCCCTCTCGGAACCACAGACTTAGAAATCGCCAGCTCATATACAGTGCATAAAATATATTTATATATAAACCCTTATACACCATTTTAATAAAAAATATCACAAAATTCTTCTAAGTCCCTCGGGAAGAGTGAAAGACGAGCACGTTCATTTTCAGAGCTCTTGGACCTTCCTATAAGAAGTTAGCCAAAAAGTAGCTTCGAAAAACGCTTAGGTTAAGTTTCAGAGTTGCTTCTAATGTACCAAAGCTGGACTTAGACATAATTTCACCCTCACAACATTATGGCTGGTTGGAGACAGTCCGAACCACAAGTACCGGGTCCATGGTTCTGGCCGTATACTGGGGGGACGGGGACGACTCCCATTAACCCCTGACTATACCGGGGATACGCTTATCACAATGCCTTTCTGGTCTGTGCTGAAGGAGGGAATTCTGGCAGCCAAGTGGCTTGACCTTTATTAGTGAGCCTGGTTACCCCCTCTCGGAACCACAGACTTAGAAATCGCCAGCTCATATACAGTGCATAAAATATATTTATATATATACCCTTATACAACATTTTTATAAAAAATATCACAAAATTCTTCTAAGTCCCTCGGGAAGAGTGAAAGACGCGCACGTTCATTTTCAGAGCTCCTAGACCTTCCTATAAGAAGTTAGCCAAAAAGTAGCTTCGAAAAACGCTTAGGTTAAGTTTCAGAGTTGCTTCTAATGTACCAAAGCTGGACTTTGACATAATTTCACTCTCACAACATTATGGCTGGTTGGAGACAGTCCGAACCACAAGTACCGGGTCCATGGTTCTAGCCGTATACTGGGGGGACGGGGACGACTCCCATTAACCCCTGACTATACCGGGGATACGCTTATCACAATGCCTTTCTGGTCTGTGCTGAAGCAGGGCATTCTGGCAGGCAAGTGGCTTGACCTTTATTAGTGAGCCTGGTTACCCCCTCTCGGAACCACAGACTTAGAAATCGCCAGCTCATATACAGTGCATAAAATATATTTATATATAAACCCTTATACACCATTTTAATAAAAAATATCACAAAATTCTTCTAAGTCCCTCGGGAAGAGTGAACGACGCGCACGTTCATTTTCAGAGCTCCTAGACCTTCCTATAAGAAGTTAGCCAAAAAGTAGCTTCGAAAAACGCTTAGGTTAAGTTTCAGAGTTGCTTCTAATGTACCAAAGCTGGACTTAGACATAATTTCACTCTCACAACATTATGGCTGGTTGGAGACAGTCCGAACCACAAGTACCGGGTCCATGGTTCTGGCCGTATACTGGGGGGACGGGGACGACTCCCATTAACCCCTGACTATACCGGGGATACGCTTATCACAATGCCTTTCTGGTCTGTGCTGAAGCAGGGCATTCTGGCAGGCAAGTGGCTTGACCTTTATTAGTGAGCCTGGTTACCCCCTCTCGGAACCACAGACTTAGAAATCGCCAGCTCATATACAGTGCATAAAATATATTTATATATAAACCCTTATACACCATTTTAATAAAAAATATCACAAAATTCTTCTAAGTCCCTCGGGAAGAGTGAAAGACGCGCACGTTCATTTTCAGAGCTCCTAGACCATACTATAAGAAGTTAGCCAAAAAGTAACTTCGAAAAACGCTTAGGTTAAGTTTCAGAGTTGCTTCTAATGTACCAAAGCTGGACTTAGACATAATTTCACTCTCACAACATTATGGCTGGTTGGAGACAGTCCGAACCACAAGTACCGGGTCCATGGTTCTGGCCGTATACTGGGGGGACGGGGACGACTCCCATTAACCCCTGACTATACCGGGGATACGCTTATCACAATGCCTTTCTGGTCTGTGCTGAAGCAGGGCATTCTGGCAGGCAAGTGGCTTGACCTTTATTAGTGAGCCTGGTTACCCCCTCTCGGAACCACAGACTTAGAAATCGCCAGCTCATATACAGTGCATAAAATATATTTATATATAAACCCTTATACACCATTTTAATAAAAAATATCACAAAATTCTTCTAAGTCCCTCGGGAAGAGTGAAAGACGAGCACGTTCATTTTCAGAGCTCTTAGACCTTCCTATAAGAAGTTAGCCAAAAAGTAGCTTCGAAAAACGCTTAGGTTAAGTTTCAGAGTTGCTTCTAATGTACCAAAGCTGGACTTAGACATAATTTCACTCTCACAACATTATGGCTGGTTGGAGACAGTCCGAACCACAAGTACCGGGTCCATGGTTCTGGCCGTATACTGGGGGGACGGGGACGACTCCCATTAACCCCTGACTATACCGGGGATACGCTTATCACAATGCCTTTCTGGTCTGTGCTGAAGCAGGGCATTCTGGCAGGCAAGTGGCTTGACCATTATTAGTGAGCCTGGTTACCCCGTCTCGGAACCACAGACTTAGAAATCGCCAGCTCATATACAGTGCATAAAATATATTTATATATAAACCCTTATACACCATTTTAATAAAAAATATCACAAAATTCTTCTAAGTCCCTCGGGAAGAGTGAAAGACGCGCACGTTCATTTTCAGAGCTCCTAGACCTTCCTATAAGAAGTTAGCCAAAAAGTAGCTTCGAAAAACGCTTAGGTTAAGTTTCAGAGTTGCTTCTAATGTACCAAAGCTGGACTTAGACATAATTTCACTCTCACAACATTATGGCTGGTTGGAGACAGTCCGAACCACAAGTACCGGGTCCATGGTTCTGGCCGTATACTGGGGGAACGGGGACGACTCCCATTAACCCCTGACTATACCGGGGATACGCTTATTACAATGCCTTTCTGGTTTGTGCTGAAGCAGGGCATTCTGGCAGGCAAGTGGCTTGACCTTTATTAGTGAGCCTGGTTACCCCCTCTCGGAACCACAGACTTAGAAATCGCCAGCTCATATACAGTGCATAAAATATATTTATATATAAACCCTTATACACCATTTTAATAAAAAATATCACAAAATTCTTCTAAGTCCCTCGGGGAGAGTGAAAGACGCGCACGTTCATTTTCAGAGCTCCTAGACCTTCCTATAAGAAGTTAGCCAAAAAGTAGCTTCGAAAAACGCTTAGGTTAAGTTTCAGAGTTGCTTCTAATGTACCAAAGCTGGACTTTGACATAATTTCACTCTCACAACATTATGGCTGGTTGGAGACAGTCCGAACCACAAGTACCGGGTCCATGGTTCTGGCCGTATACTGGGGGGACGGGGACGACTCCCATTAACCCCTGACTATACCGGGGATACGCTTATCACAATGCCTTTCTGGTCTGTGCTGAAGGAGGGAATTCTGGCAGCCAAGTGGCTTGACCTTTATTAGTGAGCCTGGTTACCCCCTCTCGGAACCACAGACTTAGAAATCGCCAGCTCATATACAGTGCATAAAATATATTTATATATATACCCTTATACACCATTTTTATAAAAAATATCACAAAATTCTTCTAAGTCCCTCGGGAAGAGTGAAAGACGCGCACGTTCATTTTCAGAGCTCCTAGACCTTCCTATAAGAAGTTAGCCAAAAAGTAGCTTCGAAAAACGCTTAGGTTAAGTTTCAGAGTTGCTTCTAATGTACCAAAGCTGGACTTAGACATAATTTCACTCTCACAACATTATGGCTGGTTGGAGACAGTCCGAACCACAAGTACCGGGTCCATGGTTCTGGCCGTATACTGGGGGGACGGGGACGACTCCCATTAACCCCTGACTATACCGGGGATACGCTTATCACAATGCCTTTCTGGTCTGTGCTGAAGGAGGGAATTCTGGCAGCCAAGTGGCTTGACCTTTATTAGTGAGCCTGGTTACCCCCTCTCGGAACCACAGACTTAGAAATCGCCAGCTCATATACAGTGCATAAAATATATTTATATATATACCCTTATACACCATTTTTATAAAAAATATCACAAAATTCTTCTAAGTCCCTCGGGAAGAGTGAAAGACGCGCACGTTCATTTTCAGAGCTCCTAGACCTTCCTATAAGAAGTTAGCCAAAAAGTAGCTTCGAAAAACGCTTAGGTTAAGTTTCAGAGTTGCTTCTAATGTACCAAAGCTGGACTTAGACATAATTTCACTCTCACAACATTATGGCTGGTTGGAGACATTCCGAACCACAAGTACCGGGTCCATGGTTCTAGCCGTATACTGGGGGGACGGGGACGACTCCCATTAACCCCTGACTATACCGGGGATACGCTTATCACAATGCCTTTCTGGTCTGTGCTGAAGCAGGGCATTCTGGCAGGCAAGTGGCTTGACCTTTATTAGTGAGCCTGGTTACCCCCTCTTGGAACCACAGACTTAGAAATCGCCAGCTCATATACAGTGCATAAAATATATTTATATATATACTCTTATACACCATTTTAATAAAAAATATCACAAAATTCTCCTAAGTCCCTCGGGAAGAGTGAAAGACGCGCACATTCATTTTCAGAGCTCCTAGACCTTCCTATAAGAAGTTAGCCAAAAAGTAGCTTCGAAAAACGCTTAGGTTAAGTTTCAGAGTTGCTTCTAATGTACCAAAGCTGGACTTAGACATAATTTCACTCTCACAACATTATGGCTGGTTGGAGATAGTCCGAACCACAAGTACCGGGTCCATGGTTCTGGCCGTATACTGGGGGGACGGGGACGACTCCCATTAACCCCTGACTATACCGGGGATACGCTTATCACAATGCCTTTCTGGTCTGTGCTGAAGGAGGGAATTCTGGCAGCCAAGTGGCTTGACCTTTATTAGTGAGCCTGGTTACCCCCTCTCGGAACCACAGACTTAGAAATCGCCAGCTCATATACAGTGCATAAAATATATTTATATATATACCCTTATACACCATTTTTATAAAAAATATCACAAAATTCTTCTAAGTCCCTCGGGAAGAGTGAAAGACGCGCACGTTCATTTTCAGAGCTCCTAGACCTTCCTATAAGAAGTTAGCCAAAAAGTAGCTTCGAAAAACGCTTAGGTTAAGTTTCAGAGTTGCTTCTAATGTACCAAAGCTGGACTTAGACATAATTTCACTCTCACAACATTATGGCTGGTTGGAGACAGTCCGAACCACAAGTACCGGGTCCATGGTTCTGGCCGTATACTGGGGGGACGGGGACGACTCCCATTAACCCCTGACTATACCGGGGATACGCTTATCACAATGCCTTTCTGGTCTGTGCTGAAGGAGGGAATTCTGGCAGCCAAGTGGCTTGACCTTTATTAGTGAGCCTGGTTACCCCCTCTCGGAACCACAGACTTAGAAATCGCCAGCTCATATACAGTGCATAAAATATATTTATATATATACCCTTATACACCATTTTTATAAAATATATCACAAAATTCTTCTAAGTCCCTCGGGAAGAGTGAAAGACGCGCACGTTCATTTTCAGAGCTCCTAGACCTTCCTATAAGAAGTTAGCCAAAAAGTAGCTTCGAAAAACGCTTAGGTTAAGTTTCAGAGTTGCTTCTAATGTACCAAAGCTGGACTTTGACATAATTTCACTCTCACAACATTATGGCTGGTTGGAGACAGTCCGAACCACAAGTACCGGGTCCATGGTTCTGGCCGTATACTGGGGGGACGGGGACGACTCCCATTAACCCCTGACTATACCGGGGATACGCTTATTACAATGCCTTTCTGGTTTGTGCTGAAGCAGGGCATTCTGGCAGGCAAGTGGCTTGACCTTTATTAGTGAGCCTGGTTACCCCCTCTCGGAACCACAGACTTAGAAATCGCCAGCTCATATACAGTGCATAAAATATATTTATATATAAACCCTTATACACCATTTTAATAAAAAATATCACAAAATTCTTCTAAGTCCCTCGGGGAGAGTGAAAGACGCGCACGTTCATTTTCAGAGCTCCTAGACCTTCCTATAAGAAGTTAGCCAAAAAGTAGCTTCGAAAAACGCTTAGGTTAAGTTTCAGAGTTGCTTCTAATGTACCAAAGCTGGACTTTGACATAATTTCACTCTCACAACATTATGGCTGGTTGGAGACAGTCCGAACCACAAGTACCGGGTCCATGGTTCTGGCCGTATACTGGGGGGACGGGGACGACTCCCATTAACCCCTGACTATACCGGGGATACGCTTATCACAATGCCTTTCTGGTCTGTGCTGAAGCAGGGCATTCTGGCAGGCAAGTGGCTTGACCTTTATTAGTGAGCCTGGTTACCCCCTCTTGGAACCACAGACTTAGAAATCGCCAGCTCATATACAGTGCATAAAATATATTTATATATATACTCTTATACAACATTTTAATAAAAAATATCACAAAATTCTCCTAAGTCCCTCGGGAAGAGTGAAAGACGCGCACATTCATTTTCAGAGCTCCTAGACCTTCCTATAAGAAGTTAGCCAAAAAGTAGCTTCGAAAAACGCTTAGGTTAAGTTTCAGAGTTGCTTCTAATGTACCAAAGCTGGACTTAGACATAATTTCACTCTCACAACATTATGGCTGGTTGGAGACAGTCCGAACCACAAGTACCGGGTCCATGGTTCTGGCCGTATACTGGGGGGACGGGGACGACTCCCATTAACCCCTGACTATACCGGGGATACGCTTATCACAATGCCTTTCTGGTCTGTGCTGAAGGAGGGAATTCTGGCAGCCAAGTGGCTTGACCTTTATTAGTGAGCCTGGTTACCCCCTCTCGGAACCACAGACTTAGAAATCGCCAGCTCATATACAGTGCATAAAATATATTTATATATATACCCTTATACACCATTTTTATAAAAAATATCACAAAATTCTTCTAAGTCCCTCGGGAAGAGTGAAAGACGCGCACGTTCATTTTCAGAGCTCCTAGACCTTCCTATAAGAAGTTAGCCAAAAAGTAGCTTCGAAAAACGCTTAGGTTAAGTTTCAGAGTTGCTTCTAATGTACCAAAGCTGGACTTAGACATAATTTCACTCTCACAACATTATGGCTGGTTGGAGACAGTCCGAACCACAAGTACCGGGTCCATGGTTCTGGCCGTATACTGGGGGGACGGGGACGACTCCCATTAACCCCTGACTATACCGGGGATACGCTTATCACAATGCCTTTCTGGTCTGTGCTGAAGGAGGGAATTCTGGCAGCCAAGTGGCTTGACCTTTATTAGTGAGCCTGGTTACCCCCTCTCGGAACCACAGACTTAGAAATCGCCAGCTCATATACAGTGCATAAAATATATTTATATATATACCCTTATACACCATTTTTATAAAAAATATCACAAAATTCTTCTAAGTCCCTCGGGAAGAGTGAAAGACGCGCACGTTCATTTTCAGAGCTCCTAGACCTTCCTATAAGAAGTTAGCCAAAAAGTAGCTTCGAAAAACGCTTAGGTTAAGTTTCAGAGTTGCTTCTAATGTACCAAAGCTGGACTTAGACATAATTTCACTCTCACAACATTATGGCTGGTTGGAGACATTCCGAACCACAAGTACCGGGTCCATGGTTCTAGCCGTATACTGGGGGGACGGGGACGACTCCCATTAACCCCTGACTATACCGGGGATACGCTTATCACAATGCCTTTCTGGTCTGTGCTGAAGCAGGGCATTCTGGCAGGCAAGTGGCTTGACCTTTATTAGTGAGCCTGGTTACCCCCTCTTGGAACCACAGACTTAGAAATCGCCAGCTCATATACAGTGCATAAAATATATTTATATATATACTCTTATACACCATTTTAATAAAAAATATCACAAAATTCTCCTAAGTCCCTCGGGAAGAGTGAAAGACGCGCACATTCATTTTCAGAGCTCCTAGACCTTCCTATAAGAAGTTAGCCAAAAAGTAGCTTCGAAAAACGCTTAGGTTAAGTTTCAGAGTTGCTTCTAATGTACCAAAGCTGGACTTAGACATAATTTCACTCTCACAACATTATGGCTGGTTGGAGATAGTCCGAACCACAAGTACCGGGTCCATGGTTCTGGCCGTATACTGGGGGGACGGGGACGACTCCCATTAACCCCTGACTATACCGGGGATACGCTTATCACAATGCCTTTCTGGTCTGTGCTGAAGGAGGGAATTCTGGCAGCCAAGTGGCTTGACCTTTATTAGTGAGCCTGGTTACCCCCTCTCGGAACCACAGACTTAGAAATCGCCAGCTCATATACAGTGCATAAAATATATTTATATATATACCCTTATACACCATTTTTATAAAAAATATCACAAAATTCTTCTAAGTCCCTCGGGAAGAGTGAAAGACGCGCACGTTCATTTTCAGAGCTCCTAGACCTTCCTATAAGAAGTTAGCCAAAAAGTAGCTTCGAAAAACGCTTAGGTTAAGTTTCAGAGTTGCTTCTAATGTACCAAAGCTGGACTTTGACATAATTTCACTCTCACAACATTATGGCTGGTTGGAGACAGTCCGAACCACAAGTACCGGGTCCATGGTTCTGGCCGTATACTGGGGGGACGGGGACGACTCCCATTAACCCCTGACTATACCGGGGATACGCTTATCACAATGCCTTTCTGGTCTGTGCTGAAGGAGGGAATTCTGGCAGCCAAGTGGCTTGACCTTTATTAGTGAGCCTGGTTACCCCCTCTCGGAACCACAGACTTAGAAATCGCCAGCTCATATACAGTGCATAAAATATATTTATATATATACCCTTATACACCATTTTTATAAAAAATATCA
The DNA here is from genome assembly GCF_040206685.1 of Ascaphus truei. Taxonomy (NCBI): domain Eukaryota; kingdom Metazoa; phylum Chordata; class Amphibia; order Anura; family Ascaphidae; genus Ascaphus; species Ascaphus truei. The sequence goes on along the minus strand of NW_027454207.1, from coordinate 647,521 downwards.
CAAAATTCTTCTAAGTCCCTCGGGAAGAGTGAAAGACGCGCACGTTCATTTTCAGAGCTCCTAGACCTTCCTATAAGAAGTTAGCCAAAAAGTAGCTTCGAAAAACGCTTAGGTTAAGTTTCAGAGTTGCTTCTAATGTACCAAAGCTGGACTTTGACATAATTTCACTCTCACAACATTATGGCTGGTTGGAGACAGTCCGAACCACAAGTACCGGGTCCATGGTTCTGGCCGTATACTGGGGGAACGGGGACGACTCCCATTAACCCCTGACTATACCGGGGATACGCTTATCACAATGCCTTTCTGGTCTGTGCTGAAGCAGGGCATTCTGGCAGGCAAGTGGCTTGACCTTTATTAGTGAGCCTGGTTACCCCCTCTCGGAACCACAGACTTAGAAATCACCAGCTCATATACACTGCATAAAATATATTTATATATAAACCCTTATACACCATTTTAATAAAAAATATCACAAAATTCTTCTAAGTCCCTCGGGAAGAGTGAAAGACGCGCACGTTCATTTTCAGAGCTCTTAGACCTTCCTATAAGAAGTTAGCCAAAAAGTAGCTTCGAAAAACGCTTAGGTTAAGTTTCAGAGTTGCTTCTAATGTACCAAAGCTGGACTTTGACATAATTTCACTCTCACAACATTATGGCTGGTTGGAGACAGTCCGAACCACAAGTACCGGGTCCATGGTTCTGGCCGTATACTGGGGGGACGGGGACGACTCCCATTAACCCCTGACTATACCGGGGATACGCTTATTACAATGCCTTTCTGGTTTGTGCTGAAGCAGGGCATTCTGGCAGGCAAGTGGCTTGACCTTTATTAGTGAGCCTGGTTACCCCCTCTCGGAACCACAGACTTAGAAATCGCCAGCTCATATACAGTGCATAAAATATATTTATATATAAACCCTTATACACCATTTTAATAAAAAATATCACAAAATTCTTCTAAGTCCCTCGGGGAGAGTGAAAGACGCGCACGTTCATTTTCAGAGCTCCTAGACCTTCCTATAAGAAGTTAGCCAAAAAGTAGCTTCGAAAAACGCTTAGGTTAAGTTTCAGAGTTGCTTCTAATGTACCAAAGCTGGACTTTGACATAATTTCACTCTCACAACATTATGGCTGGTTGGAGACAGTCCGAACCACAAGTACCGGGTCCATGGTTCTGGCCGTATACTGGGGGGACGGGGACGACTCCCATTAACTCCTGACTATACCGGGGATACGCTTATCACAATGCCTTTCTGGTCTGTGCTGAAGCAGGGCATTCTGGCAGGCAAGTGGCTTGACCTTTATTAGTGAGCCTGGTTACCCCCTCTTGGAACCACAGACTTAGAAATCGCCAGCTCATATACAGTGCATAAAATATATTTATATATATACTCTTATACAACATTTTAATAAAAAATATCACAAAATTCTCCTAAGTCCCTCGGGAAGAGTGAAAGACGCGCACATTCATTTTCAGAGCTCCTAGACCTTCCTATAAGAAGTTAGCCAAAAAGTAGCTTCGAAAAACGCTTAGGTTAAGTTTCAGAGTTGCTTCTAATGTACCAAAGCTGGACTTAGACATAATTTCACTCTCACAACATTATGGCTGGTTGGAGACAGTCCGAACCACAAGTACCGGGTCCATGGTTCTGGCCGTATACTGGGGGGACGGGGACGACTCCCATTAACCCCTGACTATACCGGGGATACGCTTATCACAATGCCTTTCTGGTCTGTGCTGAAGGAGGGAATTCTGGCAGCCAAGTGGCTTGACCTTTATTAGTGAGCCTGGTTACCCCCTCTCGGAACCACAGACTTAGAAATCGCCAGCTCATATACAGTGCATAAAATATATTTATATATATACCCTTATACACCATTTTTATAAAAAATATCACAAAATTCTTCTAAGTCCCTCGGGAAGAGTGAAAGACGCGCACGTTCATTTTCAGAGCTCCTAGACCTTCCTATAAGAAGTTAGCCAAAAAGTAGCTTCGAAAAACGCTTAGGTTAAGTTTCAGAGTTGCTTCTAATGTACCAAAGCTGGACTTAGACATAATTTCACTCTCACAACATTATGGCTGGTTGGAGACATTCCGAACCACAAGTACCGGGTCCATGGTTCTAGCCGTATACTGGGGGGACGGGGACGACTCCCATTAACCCCTGACTATACCGGGGATACGCTTATCACAATGCCTTTCTGGTCTGTGCTGAAGCAGGGCATTCTGGCAGGCAAGTGGCTTGACCTTTATTAGTGAGCCTGGTTACCCCCTCTTGGAACCACAGACTTAGAAATCGCCAGCTCATATACAGTGCATAAAATATATTTATATATAAACCCTTATACACCATTTTAATAAAAAATATCACAAAATTCTTCTAAGTCCCTCGGGGAGAGTGAAAGACGCGCACGTTCATTTTCAGAGCTCCTAGACCTTCCTATAAGAAGTTAGCCAAAAAGTAGCTTCGAAAAACGCTTAGGTTAAGTTTCAGAGTTGCTTCTAATGTACCAAAGCTGGACTTTGACATAATTTCACTCTCACAACATTATGGCTGGTTGGAGACAGTCCGAACCACAAGTACCGGGTCCATGGTTCTGGCCGTATACTGGGGGGACGGGGACGACTCCCATTAACCCCTGACTATACCGGGGATACGCTTATCACAATGCCTTTCTGGTCTGTGCTGAAGCAGGGCATTCTGGCAGGTAAGTGGCTTGACCTTTATTAGTGAGCCTGGTTACCCCCTCTTGGAACCACAGACTTAGAAATCGCCAGCTCATATACAGTGCATAAAATATATTTATATATATACTCTTATACACCATTTTAATAAAAAATATCACAAAATTCTCCTAAGTCCCTCGGGAAGAGTGAAAGACGCGCACATTCATTTTCAGAGCTCCTAGACCTTCCTATAAGAAGTTAGCCAAAAAGTAGCTTCGAAAAACGCTTAGGTTAAGTTTCAGAGTTGCTTCTAATGTACCAAAGCTGGACTTAGACATAATTTCACTCTCACAACATTATGGCTGGTTGGAGACAGTCCGAACCACAAGTACCGGGTCCATGGTTCTGGCCGTATACTGGGGGGACGGGGACGACTCCCATTAACCCCTGACTATACCGGGGATACGCTTATCACAATGCCTTTCTGGTCTGTGCTGAAGGAGGGAATTCTGGCAGCCAAGTGGCTTGACCTTTATTAGTGAGCCTGGTTACCCCCTCTCGGAACCACAGACTTAGAAATCGCCAGCTCATATACAGTGCATAAAATATATTTACAGTATATATATACCCTTATACACCATTTTTATAAAAAATATCACAAAATTCTTCTAAGTCCCTCGGGAAGAGTGAAAGACGCGCACGTTCATTTTCAGAGCTCCTAGACCTTCCTATAAGAAGTTAGCCAAAAAGTAGCTTCGAAAAACGCTTAGGTTAAGTTTCAGAGTTGCTTCTAATGTACCAAAGCTGGACTTTGACATAATTTCACTCTCACAACATTATGGCTGGTTGGAGACAGTCCGAACCACAAGTACCGGGTCCATGGTTCTGGCCGTATACTGGGGGGACGGGGACGACTCCCATTAACCCCTGACTATACCGGGGATACGCTTATCACAATGCCTTTCTGGTCTGTGCTGAAGGAGGGAATTCTGGCAGCCAAGTGGCTTGACCTTTATTAGTGAGCCTGGTTACCCCCTCTCGGAACCACAGACTTAGAAATCGCCAGCTCATATACAGTGCATAAAATATATTTATATATATACCCTTATACACCATTTTTATAAAAAATATCACAAAATTCTTCTAAGTCCCTCGGGAAGAGTGAAAGACGCGCACGTTCATTTTCAGAGCTCCTAGACCTTCCTATAAGAAGTTAGCCAAAAAGTAGCTTCGAAAAACGCTTAGGTTAAGTTTCAGAGTTGCTTCTAATGTACCAAAGCTGGACTTTGACATAATTTCACTCTCACAACATTATGGCTGGTTGGAGACAGTCCGAACCACAAGTACCGGGTCCATGGTTCTGGCCGTATACTGGGGGAACGGGGACGACTCCCATTAACCCCTGACTATACCGGGGATACGCTTATCACAATGCCTTTCTGGTCTGTGCTGAAGCAGGGCATTCTGGCAGGCAAGTGGCTTGACCTTTATTAGTGAGCCTGGTTACCCCCTCTCGGAACCACAGACTTAGAAATCGCCAGCTCATATACACTGCATAAAATATATTTATATATAAACCCTTATACACCATTTTAATAAAAAATATCACAAAATTCTTCTAAGTCCCTCGGGAAGAGTGAAAGACGCGCACGTTCATTTTCAGAGCTCTTAGACCTTCCTATAAGAAGTTAGCCAAAAAGTAGCTTCGAAAAACGCTTAGGTTAAGTTTCAGAGATGCTTCTAATGTACCAAAGCTGGACTTAGACATAATTTCACTCTCACAACATTATGGCTGGTTGGAGACAGTCCGAACCACAAGTACCGGGTCCATGGTTCTGGCCGTATACTGGGGGGACGGGGACGACTCCCATTAACCCCTGACTATACCGGGGATACGCTTATCACAATGCCTTTCTGGTCTGTGCTGAAGCAGGGCATTCTGGCAGGCAAGTGGCTTGACCTTTATTAGTGAGCCTGGTTACCCCCTCTCGGAACCACAGACTTAGAAATCGCCAGCTCATATACAGTGCATAAAATATATTTATATATAAACCCTTATACACCATTTTAATAAAAAATATCACAAAATTCTTCTAAGTCCCTCGGGAAGAGTGAAAGACGCGCACGTTCATTTTCAGAGCTCCTAGACCTTCCTATAAGAAGTTAGCCAAAAAGTAGCTTCGAAAAACGCTTAGGTTAAGTTTCAGAGTTGCTTCTAATGTACCAAAGCTGGACTTTGACATAATTTCACTCTCACAACATTATGGCTGGTTGGAGACAGTCCGAACCACAAGTACCGGGTCCATGGTTCTGGCCGTATACTGGGGGGACGGGGACGACTCCCATTAACCCCTGACTATACCGGGGATACGCTTATCACAATGCCTTTCTGGTCTGTGCTGAAGGAGGGAATTCTGGCAGCCAAGTGGCTTGACCTTTATTAGTGAGCCTGGTTACCCCCTCTCGGAACCACAGACTTAGAAATCGCCAGCTCATATACAGTGCATAAAATATATTTATATATATACCCTTATACACCATTTTTATAAAAAATATCACAAAATTCTTCTAAGTCCCTCGGGAAGAGTGAAAGACGCGCACGTTCATTTTCAGAGCTCCTAGACCTTCCTATAAGAAGTTAGCCAAAAAGTAGCTTCGAAAAACGCTTAGGTTAAGTTTCAGAGTTGCTTCTAATGTACCAAAGCTGGACTTTGACATAATTTCACTCTCACAACATTATGGCTGGTTGGAGACAGTCCGAACCACAAGTACCGGGTCCATGGTTCTGGCCGTATACTGGGGGAACGGGGACGACTCCCATTAACCCCTGACTATACCGGGGATACGCTTATCACAATGCCTTTCTGGTCTGTGCTGAAGCAGGGCATTCTGGCAGGCAAGTGGCTTGACCTTTATTAGTGAGCCTGGTTACCCCCTCTCGGAACCACAGACTTAGAAATCGCCAGCTCATATACACTGCATAAAATATATTTATATATAAACCCTTATACACCATTTTAATAAAAAATATCACAAAATTCTTCTAAGTCCCTCGGGAAGAGTGAAAGACGCGCACGTTCATTTTCAGAGCTCTTAGACCTTCCTATAAGAAGTTAGCCAAAAAGTAGCTTCGAAAAACGCTTAGGTTAAGTTTCAGAGATGCTTCTAATGTACCAAAGCTGGACTTAGACATAATTTCACTCTCACAACATTATGGCTGGTTGGAGACAGTCCGAACCACAAGTACCGGGTCCATGGTTCTGGCCGTATACTGGGGGGACGGGGACGACTCCCATTAACCCCTGACTATACCGGGGATACGCTTATCACAATGCCTTTCTGGTCTGTGCTGAAGCAGGGCATTCTGGCAGGCAAGTGGCTTGACCTTTATTAGTGAGCCTGGTTACCCCCTCTCGGAACCACAGACTTAGAAATCGCCAGCTCATATACAGTGCATAAAATATATTTATATATAAACCCTTATACACCATTTTAATAAAAAATATCACAAAATTCTTCTAAGTCCCTCGGGAAGAGTGAAAGACGCGCACGTTCATTTTCAGAGCTCCTAGACCTTCCTATAAGAAGTTAGCCAAAAAGTAGCTTCGAAAAACGCTTAGGTTAAGTTTCAGAGTTGCTTCTAATGTACCAAAGCTGGACTTAGACATAATTTCACTCTCACAACATTATGGCTGGTTGGAGACATTCCGAACCACAAGTACCGGGTCCATGGTTCTGGCCGTATACTGGGGGGACGGGGACGACTCCCATTAACCCCTGACTATACCGGGGATACGCTTATCACAATGCCTTTCTGGTCTGTGCTGAAGGAGGGAATTCTGGCAGCCAAGTGGCTTGACCTTTATTAGTGAGCCTGGTTACCCCCTCTCGGAACCACAGACTTAGAAATCGCCAGCTCATATACAGTGCATAAAATATATTTATATATATACCCTTATACACCATTTTTATAAAAAATATCACAAAATTCTTCTAAGTCCCTCGGGAAGAGTGAAAGACGCGCACGTTCATTTTCAGAGCTCCTAGACCTTCCTATAAGAAGTTAGCCAAAAAGTAGCTTCGAAAAACGCTTAGGTTAAGTTTCAGAGTTGCTTCTAATGTACCAAAGCTGGACTTTGACATAATTTCACTCTCACAACATTATGGCTGGTTGGAGACAGTCCGAACCACAAGTACCGGGTCCATGGTTCTGGCCGTATACTGGGGGAACGGGGACGACTCCCATTAACCCCTGACTATACCGGGGATACGCTTATCACAATGCCTTTCTGGTCTGTGCTGAAGCAGGGCATTCTGGCAGGCAAGTGGCTTGACCTTTATTAGTGAGCCTGGTTACCCCCTCTCGGAACCACAGACTTAGAAATCGCCAGCTCATATACAGTGCATAAAATATATTTATATATAAACCCTTATACACCATTTTAATAAAAAATATCACAAAATTCTTCTAAGTCCCTCGGGAAGAGTGAAAGACGCGCACGTTCATTTTCAGAGCTCCTAGACCTTCCTATAAGAAGTTAGCCAAAAAGTAGCTTCGAAAAACGCTTAGGTTAAGTTTCAGAGTTGCTTCTAATGTACCAAAGCTGGACTTAGACATAATTTCACTCTCACAACATTATGGCTGGTTGGAGACAGTCCGAACCACAAGTACCGGGTCCATGGTTCTGGCCGTATACTGGGGGGACGGGGACGACTCCCATTAACCCCTGACTATACCGGGGATACGCTTATCACAATGCCTTTTTGGTCTGTGCTGAAGCAGGGCATTCTGGCAGGCAAGTGGCTTGACCTTTATTAGTGAGCCTGGTTACCCCCTCTCGGAACCACAGACTTAGAAATCGCCAGCTCATATACACTGCATAAAATATATTTATATATAAACCCTTATACACCATTTTAATAAAAAATATCACAAAATTCTTCTAAGTCCCTCGGGAAGAGTGAAAGACGCGCACGTTCATTTTCAGAGCTCTTAGACCTTCCTATAAGAAGTTAGCCAAAAAGTAGCTTCGAAAAACGCTTAGGTTAAGTTTCAGAGATGCTTCTAATGTACCAAAGCTGGACTTAGACATAATTTCACTCTCACAACATTATGGCTGGTTGGAGACAGTCCGAACCACAAGTACCGGGTCCATGGTTCTGGCCGTATACTGGGGGGACGGGGACGACTCCCATTAACCCCTGACTATACCGGGGATACGCTTATCACAATGCCTTTCTGGTCTGTGCTGAAGCAGGGCATTCTGGCAGGCAAGTGGCTTGACCTTTATTAGTGAGCCTGGTTACCCCCTCTCGGAACCACAGACTTAGAAATCGCCAGCTCATATACAGTGCATAAAATATATTTATATATAAACCCTTATACACCATTTTAATAAAAAATATCACAAAATTCTTCTAAGTCCCTCGGGAAGAGTGAAAGACGCGCACGTTCATTTTCAGAGCTCCTAGACCTTCCTATAAGAAGTTAGCCAAAAAGTAGCTTCGAAAAACGCTTAGGTTAAGTTTCAGAGTTGCTTCTAATGTACCAAAGCTGGACTTAGACATAATTTCACTCTCACAACATTATGGCTGGTTGGAGACATTCCGAACCACAAGTACCGGGTCCATGGTTCTAGCCGTATACTGGGGGGACGGGGACGACTCCCTTTAACCCCTGACTATACCGGGGATACGCTTATCACAATGCCTTTCTGGTCTGTGCTGAAGCAGGGCATTCTGGCAGGCAAGTGGCTTGACCTTTATTAGTGAGCCTGGTTACCCCCTCTTGGAACCACAGACTTAGAAATCGCCAGCTCATATACAGTGCATAAAATATATTTATATATAAACCCTTATACACCATTTTAATAAAAAATATCACAAAATTCTTCTAAGTCCCTCGGGGAGAGTGAAAGACGCGCACGTTCATTTTCAGAGCTCCTAGACCTTCCTATAAGAAGTTAGCCAAAAAGTAGCTTCGAAAAACGCTTAGGTTAAGTTTCAGAGTTGCTTCTAATGTACCAAAGCTGGACTTAGACATAATTTCACTCTCACAACATTATGGCTGGTTGGAGACAGTCCGAACCACAAGTACCGGGTCCATGGTTCTGGCCGTATACTGGGGGGACGGGGACGACTCCCATTAACCCCTGACTATACCGGGGATACGCTTATCACAATGCCTTTCTGGTCTGTGCTGAAGGAGGGAATTCTGGCAGCCAAGTGGCTTGACCTTTATTAGTGAGCCTGGTTACCCCCTCTCGGAACCACAGACTTAGAAATCGCCAGCTCATATACAGTGCATAAAATATATTTATATATATACCCTTATACACCATTTTTATAAAAAATATCACAAAATTCTTCTAAGTCCCTCGGGAAGAGTGAAAGACGCGCACGTTCATTTTCAGAGCTCCTAGACCTTCCTATAAGAAGTTAGCCAAAAAGTAGCTTCGAAAAACGCTTAGGTTAAGTTTCAGAGTTGCTTCTAATGTACCAAAGCTGGACTTTGACATAATTTCACTCTCACAACATTATGGCTGGTTGGAGACAGTCCGAACCACAAGTACCGGGTCCATGGTTCTGGCCGTATACTGGGGGAACGGGGACGACTCCCATTAACCCCTGACTATACCGGGGATACGCTTATCACAATGCCTTTCTGGTCTGTGCTGAAGCAGGGCATTCTGGCAGGCAAGTGGCTTGACCTTTATTAGTGAGCCTGGTTACCCCCTCTCGGAACCACAGACTTAGAAATCGCCAGCTCATATACAGTGCATAAAATATATTTATATATAAACCCTTATACACCATTTTAATAAAAAATATCACAAAATTCTTCTAAGTCCCTCGGGAAGAGTGAAAGACGCGCACGTTCATTTTCAGAGCTCCTAGACCTTCCTATAAGAAGTTAGCCAAAAAGTAGCTTCGAAAAACGCTTAGGTTAAGTTTCAGAGTTGCTTCTAATGTACCAAAGCTGGACTTAGACATAATTTCACTCTCACAACATTATGGCTGGTTGGAGACAGTCCGAACCACAAGTACCGGGTCCATGGTTCTGGCCGTATACTGGGGGGACGGGGACGACTCCCATTAACCCCTGACTATACCGGGGATACGCTTATCACAATGCCTTTTTGGTCTGTGCTGAAGCAGGGCATTCTGGCAGGCAAGTGGCTTGACCTTTATTAGTGAGCCTGGTTACCCCCTCTCGGAACCACAGACTTAGAAATCGCCAGCTCATATACAGTGCATAAAATATATTTATATATAAACCCTTATACACCATTTTAATAAAAAATATCACAAAATTCTTCTAAGTCCCTCGGGAAGAGTGAAAGACGCGCACGTTCATTTTCAGAGCTCTTAGACCTTCCTATAAGAAGTTAGCCAAAAAGTAGCTTCGAAAAACGCTTAGGTTAAGTTTCAGAGTTGCTTCTAATGTACCAAAGCTGGACTTAGACATAATTTCACTCTCACAACATTATGGCTGGTTGGAGACAGTCCGAACCACAAGTACCGGGTCCATGGTTCTGGCCGTATACTGGGGGGACGGGGACGACTCCCATTAACCCCTGACTATACCGGGGATACGCTTATCACAATGCCTTTCTGGTCTGTGCTGAAGCAGGGCATTCTGGCAGGCAAGTGGCTTGACCTTTATTAGTGAGCCTGGTTACCCCCTCTCGGAACCACAGACTTAGAAATCGCCAGCTCATATACAGTGCATAAAATATATTTATATATAAACCCTTATACACCATTTTAATAAAAAATATCACAAAATTCTTCTAAGTCCCTCGGGAAGAGTGAAAGACGCGCACGTTCATTTTCAGAGCTCCTAGACCTTCCTATAAGAAGTTAGCCAAAAAGTAGCTTCGAAAAACGCTTAGGTTAAGTTTCAGAGTTGCTTCTAATGTACCAAAGCTGGACTTAGACATAATTTCACTCTCACAACATTATGGCTGGTTGGAGACAGTCCGAACCACAAGTACAGGGTCCATGGTTCTGGCCGTATACTGGGGGGACGGGGACGACTCCCATTAACCCCTGACTATACCGGGGATACGCTTATCACAATACCTTTCTGGTCTGTGCTGAAGCAGGGCATTCTGGCAGGCAAGTGGCTTGACCTTTATTAGTGAGCCTGGTTACCCCCTCTCGGAACCACAGACTTAGAAATCGCCAGCTCATATACAGTGCATAAAATATATTTATATATAAACCCTTATACACCATTTTAATAAAAAATATCACAAAATTCTTCTAAGTCCCTCGGGAAGAGTGAAAGACGAGCACGTTCATTTTCAGAGCTCTTGGACCTTCCTATAAGAAGTTAGCCAAAAAGTAGCTTCGAAAAACGCTTAGGTTAAGTTTCAGAGTTGCTTCTAATGTACCAAAGCTGGACTTAGACATAATTTCACTCTCACAACATTATGGCTGGTTGGAGACAGTCCGAACCACAAGTACCGGGTCCATGGTTCTGGCCGTATACTGGGGGGACGGGGACGACTCCCATTAACCCCTGACTATACCGGGGATACGCTTATCACAATGCCTTTCTGGTCTGTGCTGAAGGAGGGAATTCTGGCAGCCAAGTGGCTTGACCTTTATTAGTGAGCCTGGTTACCCCCTCTCGGAACCACAGACTTAGAAATCGCCAGCTCATATACAGTGCATAAAATATATTTATATATATACCCTTATACAACATTTTTATAAAAAATATCACAAAATTCTTCTAAGTCCCTCGGGAAGAGTGAAAGACGCGCACGTTCATTTTCAGAGCTCCTAGACCTTCCTATAAGAAGTTAGCCAAAAAGTAGCTTCGAAAAACGCTTAGGTTAAGTTTCAGAGTTGCTTCTAATGTACCAAAGCTGGACTTTGACATAATTTCACTCTCACAACATTATGGCTGGTTGGAGACAGTCCGAACCACAAGTACCGGGTCCATGGTTCTGGCCGTATACTGGGGGGACGGGGACGACTCCCATTAACCCCTGACTATACCGGGGATACGCTTATCACAATGCCTTTCTGGTCTGTGCTGAAGCAGGGCATTCTGGCAGGCAAGTGGCTTGACCTTTATTAGTGAGCCTGGTTACCCCCTCTCGGAACCACAGACTTAGAAATCGCCAGCTCATATACAGTGCATAAAATATATTTATATATAAACCCTTATACACCATTTTAATAAAAAATATCACAAAATTCTTCTAAGTCCCTCGGGAAGAGTGAAAGACGCGCACGTTCATTTTCAGAGCTCCTAGACCTTCCTATAAGAAGTTAGCCAAAAAGTAGCTTCGAAAAACGCTTAGGTTAAGTTTCAGAGTTGCTTCTAATGTACCAAAGCTGGACTTAGACATAATTTCACTCTCACAACATTATGGCTGGTTGGAGACAGTCCGAACCACAAGTACCGGGTCCATGGTTCTGGCCGTATACTGGGGGGACGGGGACGACTCCCATTAACCCCTGACTATACCGGGGATACGCTTATCACAATGCCTTTCTGGTCTGTGCTGAAGCAGGGCATTCTGGCAGGCAAGTGGCTTGACCTTTATTAGTGAGCCTGGTTACCCCCTCTCGGAACCACAGACTTAGAAATCGCCAGCTCATATACAGTGCATAAAATATATTTATATATAAACCCTTATACACCATTTTAATAAAAAATATCACAAAATTCTTCTAAGTCCCTCGGGAAGAGTGAAAGACGCGCACGTTCATTTTCAGAGCTCCTAGACCATACTATAAGAAGTTAGCCAAAAAGTAACTTCGAAAAACGCTTAGGTTAAGTTTCAGAGTTGCTTCTAATGTACCAAAGCTGGACTTAGACATAATTTCACTCTCACAACATTATGGCTGGTTGGAGACAGTCCGAACCACAAGTACCGGGTCCATGGTTCTGGCCGTATACTGGGGGGACGGGGATGACTCCCATTAACCCCTGACTATACCGGGGATACGCTTATCACAATGCCTTTCTGGTCTGTGCTGAAGCAGGGCATTCTGGCAGGCAAGTGGCTTGACCTTTATTAGTGAGCCTGGTTACCCCCTCTCGGAACCACAGACTTAGAAATCGCCAGCTCATATACAGTGCATAAAATATATTTATATATAAACCCTTATACACCATTTTAATAAAAAATATCACAAAATTCTTCTAAGTCCCTCGGGAAGAGTGAAAGACGCGCACGTTCATTTTCAGAGCTCTTAGACCTTCCTATAAGAAGTTAGCCAAAAAGTAGCTTCGAAAAACGCTTAGGTTAAGTTTCAGAGTTGCTTCTAATGTACCAAAGCTGGACTTAGACATAATTTCACTCTCACAACATTATGGCTGGTTGGAGACAGTCCGAACCACAAGTACCGGGTCCATGGTTCTGGCCGTATACTGGGGGGACGGGGACGACTCCCATTAACCCCTGACTATACCGGGGATACGCTTATCACAATGCCTTTCTGGTCTGTGCTGAAGCAGGGCATTCTGGCAGGCAAGTGGCTTGACCTTTATTAGTGAGCCTGGTTACCCCCTCTCGGAACCACAGACTTAGAAATCGCCAGCTCATATACAGTGCATAAAATATATTTATATATAAACCCTTATACACCATTTTAATAAAAAATATCACAAAATTCTTCTAAGTCCCTCGGGAAGAGTGAAAGACGAGCACGTTCATTTTCAGAGCTCTTGGACCTTCCTATAAGAAGTTAGCCAAAAAGTAGCTTCGAAAAACGCTTAGGTTAAGTTTCAGAGTTGCTTCTAATGTACCAAAGCTGGACTTTGACATAATTTCACTCTCACAACATTATGGCTGGTTGGAGACAGTCCGAACCACAAGTACCGGGTCCATGGTTCTGGCCGTATACTGGGGGGACGGGGACGACTCCCATTAACCCCTGACTATACCGGGGATACGCTTATCACAATGCCTTTCTGGTCTGTGCTGAAGGAGGGAATTCTGGCAGCCAAGTGGCTTGACCTTTATTAGTGAGCCTGGTTACCCCCTCTCGGAACCACAGACTTAGAAATCGCCAGCTCATATACAGTGCATAAAATATATTTATATATATACCCTTATACAACATTTTTATAAAAAATATCACAAAATTCTTCTAAGTCCCTCGGGAAGAGTGAAAGACGCGCACGTTCATTTTCAGAGCTCCTAGACCTTCCTATAAGAAGTTAGCCAAAAAGTAGCTTCGAAAAACGCTTAGGTTAAGTTTCAGAGTTGCTTCTAATGTACCAAAGCTGGACTTTGACATAATTTCACTCTCACAACATTATGGCTGGTTGGAGACAGTCCGAACCACAAGTACCGGGTCCATGGTTCTGGCCGTATACTGGGGGGACGGGGACGACTCCCATTAACCCCTGACTATACCGGGGATACGCTTATCACAATGCCTTTCTGGTCTGTGCTGAAGCAGGGCATTCTGGCAGGCAAGTGGCTTGACCTTTATTAGTGAGCCTGGTTACCCCCTCTCGGAACCACAGACTTAGAAATCGCCAGCTCATATACAGTGCATAAAATATATTTATATATAAACCCTTATACACCATTTTAATAAAAAATATCACAAAATTCTTCTAAGTCCCTCGGGAAGAGTGAAAGACGCGCACGTTCATTTTCAGAGCTCCTAGACCTTCCTATAAGAAGTTAGCCAAAAAGTAGCTTCGAAAAACGCTTAGGTTAAGTTTCAGAGTTGCTTCTAATGTACCAAAGCTGGACTTAGACATAATTTCACTCTCACAACATTATGGCTGGTTGGAGACAGTCCGAACCACAAGTACCGGGTCCATGGTTCTGGCCGTATACTGGGGGGACGGGGACGACTCCCATTAACCCCTGACTATACCGGGGATACGCTTATCACAATGCCTTTCTGGTCTGTGCTGAAGCAGGGCATTCTGGCAGGCAAGTGGCTTGACCTTTATTAGTGAGCCTGGTTACCCCCTCTCGGAACCACAGACTTAGAAATCGCCAGCTCATATACAGTGCATAAAATATATTTATATATAAACCCTTATACACCATTTTAATAAAAAATATCACAAAATTCTTCTAAGTCCCTCGGGAAGAGTGAAAGACGAGCACGTTCATTTTCAGAGCTCTTGGACCTTCCTATAAGAAGTTAGCCAAAAAGTAGCTTCGAAAAACGCTTAGGTTAAGTTTCAGAGTTGCTTCTAATGTACCAAAGCTGGACTTAGACATAATTTCACTCTCACAACATTATGGCTGGTTGGAGACAGTCCGAACCACAAGTACCGGGTCCATGGTTCTGGCCGTATACTGGGGGGACGGGGACGACTCCCATTAACCCCTGACTATACCGGGGATACGCTTATCACAATGCCTTTCTGGTCTGTGCTGAAGGAGGGAATTCTGGCAGCCAAGTGGCTTGACCTTTATTAGTGAGCCTGGTTACCCCCTCTCGGAACCACAGACTTAGAAATCGCCAGCTCATATACAGTGCATAAAATATATTTATATATATACCCTTATACAACATTTTTATAAAAAATATCACAAAATTCTTCTAAGTCCCTCGGGAAGAGTGAAAGACGCGCACGTTCATTTTCAGAGCTCCTAGACCTTCCTATAAGAAGTTAGCCAAAAAGTAGCTTCGAAAAACGCTTAGGTTAAGTTTCAGAGTTGCTTCTAATGTACCAAAGCTGGACTTTGACATAATTTCACTCTCACAACATTATGGCTGGTTGGAGACAGTCCGAACCACAAGTACCGGGTCCATGGTTCTGGCCGTATACTGGGGGGACGGGGACGACTCCCATTAACCCCTGACTATACCGGGGATACGCTTATCACAATGCCTTTCTGGTCTGTGCTGAAGCAGGGCATTCTGGCAGGCAAGTGGCTTGACCTTTATTAGTGAGCCTGGTTACCCCCTCTCGGAACCACAGACTTAGAAATCGCCAGCTCATATACAGTGCATAAAATATATTTATATATAAACCCTTATACACCATTTTAATAAAAAATATCACAAAATTCTTCTAAGTCCCTCGGGAAGAGTAAAAGACGCGCACGTTCATTTTCAGAGCTCCTAGACCTTCCTATAAGAAGTTAGCCAAAAAGTAGCTTCGAAAAACGCTTAGGTTAAGTTTCAGAGTTGCTTCTAATGTACCAAAGCTGGACTTAGACATAATTTCACTCTCACAACATTATGGCTGGTTGGAGACAGTCCGAACCACAAGTACCGGGTCCATGGTTCTGGCCGTATACTGGGGGGACGGGGACGACTCCCATTAACCCCTGACTATACCGGGGATACGCTTATCACAATGCCTTTCTGGTCTGTGCTGAAGCAGGGCATTCTGGCAGGCAAGTGGCTTGACCTTTATTAGTGAGCCTGGTTACCCCTCTCGGAACCACAGACTTAGAAATCGCCAGCTCATATACAGTGCATAAAATATATTTATATATAAACCCTTATACACCATTTTAATAAAAAATATCACAAAATTCTTCTAAGTCCCTCGGGAAGAGTGAAAGACGCGCACGTTCATTTTCAGAGCTCCTAGACCATACTATAAGAAGTTAGCCAAAAAGTAACTTCGAAAAACGCTTAGGTTAAGTTTCAGAGTTGCTTCTAATGTACCAAAGCTGGACTTAGACATAATTTCACTCTCACAACATTATGGCTGGTTGGAGACAGTCCGAACCACAAGTACCGGGTCCATGGTTCTGGCCGTATACTGGGGGGACGGGGACGACTCCCATTAACCCCTGACTATACCGGGGATACGCTTATTACAATGCCTTTCTGGTTTGTGCTGAAGCAGGGCATTCTGGCAGGCAAGTGGCTTGACCTTTATTAGTGAGCCTGGTTACCCCCTCTCGGAACCACAGACTTAGAAATCGCCAGCTCATATACAGTGCATAAAATATATTTATATATAAACCCTTATACACCATTTTAATAAAAAATATCACAAAATTCTTCTAAGTCCCTCGGGGAGAGTGAAAGACGCGCACGTTCATTTTCAGAGCTCCTAGACCTTCCTATAAGAAGTTAGCCAAAAAGTAGCTTCGAAAAACGCTTAGGTTAAGTTTCAGAGTTGCTTCTAATGTACCAAAGCTGGACTTTGACATAATTTCACTCTCACAACATTATGGCTGGTTGGAGACAGTCCGAACCACAAGTACCGGGTCCATGGTTCTGGCCGTATACTGGGGGGACGGGGACGACTCCCATTAACCCCTGACTATACCGGGGATACGCTTATCACAATGCCTTTCTGGTCTGTGCTGAAGCAGGGCATTCTGGCAGGCAAGTGGCTTGACCTTTATTAGTGAGCCTGGTTACCCCCTCTTGGAACCACAGACTTAGAAATCGCCAGCTCATATACAGTGCATAAAATATATTTATATATATACTCTTATACACCATTTTAATAAAAAATATCACAAAATTCTCCTAAGTCCCTCGGGAAGAGTGAAAGACGCGCACATTCATTTTCAGAGCTCCTAGACCTTCCTATAAGAAGTTAGCCAAAAAGTAGCTTCGAAAAACGCTTAGGTTAAGTTTCAGAGTTGCTTCTAATGTACCAAAGCTGGACTTAGACATAATTTCACTCTCACAACATTATGGCTGGTTGGAGACAGTCCGAACCACAAGTACCGGGTCCATGGTTCTGGCCGTATACTGGGGGGACGGGGACGACTCCCATTAACCCCTGACTATACCGGGGATACGCTTATCACAATGCCTTTCTGGTCTGTGCTGAAGGAGGGAATTCTGGCAGCCAAGTGGCTTGACCTTTATTAGTGAGCCTGGTTACCCCCTCTCGGAACCACAGACTTAGAAATCGCCAGCTCATATACAGTGCATAAAATATATTTATATATATACCCTTATACACCATTTTTATAAAAAATATCACAAAATTCTTCTAAGTCCCTCGGGAAGAGTGAAAGACGCGCACGTTCATTTTCAGAGCTCCTAGACCTTCCTATAAGAAGTTAGCCAAAAAGTAGCTTCGAAAAACGCTTAGGTTAAGTTTCAGAGTTGCTTCTAATGTACCAAAGCTGGACTTTGACATAATTTCACTCTCACAACATTATGGCTGGTTGGAGACAGTCCGAACCACAAGTACCGGGTCCATGGTTCTGGCCGTATACTGGGGGGACGGGGACGACTCCCATTAACCCCTGACTATACCGGGGATACGCTTATCACAATGCCTTTCTGGTCTGTGCTGAAGGAGGGAATTCTGGCAGCCAAGTTGCTTGACCTTTATTAGTGAGCCTGGTTACCCCCTCTCGGAACCACAGACTTAGAAATCGCCAGCTCATATACAGTGCATAAAATATATTTATATATATACCCTTATACACCATTTTTATAAAAAATATCACAAAATTCTTCTAAGTCCCTCGGGAAGAGTGAAAGACGCGCACGTTCATTTTCAGAGCTCCTAGACCTTCCTATAAGAAGTTAGCCAAAAAGTAGCTTCGAAAAACGCTTAGGTTAAGTTTCAGAGTTGCTTCTAATGTACCAAAGCTGGACTTTGACATAATTTCACTCTCACAACATTATGGCTGGTTGGAGACAGTCCGAACCACAAGTACCGGGTCCATGGTTCTGGCCGTATACTGGGGGGACGGGGACGACTCCCATTAACCCCTGACTATACCGGGGATACGCTTATCACAATGCCTTTCTGGTCTGTGCTGAAGCAGGGCATTCTGGCAGGCAAGTGGCTTGACCTTTATTAGTGAGCCTGGTTACCCCCTCTCGGAACCACAGACTTAGAAATCGCCAGCTCATATACAGTGCATAAAATATATTTATATATAAACCCTTATACACCATTTTAATAAAAAATATCACAAAATTCTTCTAAGTCCCTCGGGAAGAGTGAAAGACGAGCACGTTCATTTTCAGAGCTCTTGGACCTTCCTATAAGAAGTTAGCCAAAAAGTAGCTTCGAAAAACGCTTAGGTTAAGTTTCAGAGTTGCTTCTAATGTACCAAAGCTGGACTTAGACATAATTTCACTCTCACAACATTATGGCTGGTTGGAGACAGTCCGAACCACAAGTACCGGGTCCATGGTTCTGGCCGTATACTGGGGGGACGGGGACGACTCCCATTAACCCCTGACTATACCGGGGATACGCTTATCACAATGCCTTTCTGGTCTGTGCTGAAGGAGGGAATTCTGGCAGCCAAGTGGCTTGACCTTTATTAGTGAGCCTGGTTACCCCCTCTCGGAACCACAGACTTAGAAATCGCCAGCTCATATACAGTGCATAAAATATATTTATATATATACCCTTATACAACATTTTTATAAAAAATATCACAAAATTCTTCTAAGTCCCTCGGGAAGAGTGAAAGACGCGCACGTTCATTTTCAGAGCTCCTAGACCTTCCTATAAGAAGTTAGCCAAAAAGTAGCTTCGAAAAACGCTTAGGTTAAGTTTCAGAGTTGCTTCTAATGTACCAAAGCTGGACTTTGACATAATTTCACTCTCACAACATTATGGCTGGTTGGAGACAGTCCGAACCACAAGTACCGGGTCCATGGTTCTGGCCGTATACTGGGGGGACGGGGACGACTCCCATTAACCCCTGACTATACCGGGGATACGCTTATCACAATGCCTTTCTGGTCTGTGCTGAAGCAGGGCATTCTGGCAGGCAAGTGGCTTGACCTTTATTAGTGAGCCTGGTTACCCCCTCTCGGAACCACAGACTTAGAAATCGCCAGCTCATATACAGTGCATAAAATATATTTATATATAAACCCTTATACACCATTTTAATAAAAAATATCACAAAATTCTTCTAAGTCCCTCGGGAAGAGTGAAAGACGCGCACGTTCATTTTCAGAGCTCCTAGACCTTCCTATAAGAAGTTAGCCAAAAAGTAGCTTCGAAAAACGCTTAGGTTAAGTTTCAGAGTTGCTTCTAATGTACCAAAGCTGGACTTAGACATAATTTCACTCTCACAACATTATGGCTGGTTGGAGACAGTCCGAACCACAAGTACCGGGTCCATGGTTCTGGCCGTATACTGGGGGGACGGGGACGACTCCCATTAACCCCTGACTATACCGGGGATACGCTTATCACAATGCCTTTCTGGTCTGTGCTGAAGCAGGGCATTCTGGCAGGCAAGTGGCTTGACCTTTATTAGTGAGCCTGGTTACCCCCTCTCGGAACCACAGACTTAGAAATCGCCAGCTCATATACAGTGCATAAAATATATTTATATATAAACCCTTATACACCATTTTAATAAAAAATATCACAAAATTCTTCTAAGTCCCTCGGGAAGAGTGAAAGACGCGCACGTTCATTTTCAGAGCTCCTAGACCATACTATAAGAAGTTAGCCAAAAAGTAACTTCGAAAAACGCTTAGGTTAAGTTTCAGAGTTGCTTCTAATGTACCAAAGCTGGACTTAGACATAATTTCACTCTCACAACATTATGGCTGGTTGGAGACAGTCCGAACCACAAGTACCGGGTCCATGGTTCTGGCCGTATACTGGGGGGACGGGGACGACTCCCATTAACCCCTGACTATACCGGGGATACGCTTATCACAATGCCTTTCTGGTCTGTGCTGAAGCAGGGCATTCTGGCAGGCAAGTGGCTTGACCTTTATTAGTGAGCCTGGTTACCCCGTCTCGGAACCACAGACTTAGAAATCGCCAGCTCATATACAGTGCATAAAATATATTTATATATAAACCCTTATACACCATTTTAATAAAAAATATCACAAAATTCTTCTAAGTCCCTCGGGAAGAGTGAAAGACGCGCACGTTCATTTTCAGAGCTCCTAGACCTTCCTATAAGAAGTTAGCCAAAAAGTAGCTTCGAAAAACGCTTAGGTTAAGTTTCAGAGTTGCTTCTAATGTACCAAAGCTGGACTTAGACATAATTTCACTCTCACAACATTATGGCTGGTTGGAGACAGTCCGAACCACAAGTACCGGGTCCATGGTTCTGGCCGTATACTGGGGGGACGGGGACGACTCCCATTAACCCCTGACTATACCGGGGATACGCTTATTACAATGCCTTTCTGGTTTGTGCTGAAGCAGGGCATTCTGGCAGGCAAGTGGCTTGACCTTTATTAGTGAGCCTGGTTACCCCCTCTCGGAACCACAGACTTAGAAATCGCCAGCTCATATACAGTGCATAAAATATATTTATATATAAACCCTTATACACCATTTTAATAAAAAATATCACAAAATTCTTCTAAGTCCCTCGGGGAGAGTGAAAGACGCGCACGTTCATTTTCAGAGCTCCTAGACCTTCCTATAAGAAGTTAGCCAAAAAGTAGCTTCGAAAAACGCTTAGGTTAAGTTTCAGAGTTGCTTCTAATGTACCAAAGCTGGACTTTGACATAATTTCACTCTCACAACATTATGGCTGGTTGGAGACAGTCCGAACCACAAGTACCGGGTCCATGGTTCTGGCCGTATACTGGGGGGACGGGGACGACTCCCATTAACCCCTGACTATACCGGGGATACGCTTATCACAATGCCTTTCTGGTCTGTGCTGAAGCAGGGCATTCTGGCAGGCAAGTGGCTTGACCTTTATTAGTGAGCCTGGTTACCCCCTCTTGGAACCACAGACTTAGAAATCGCCAGCTCATATACAGTGCATAAAATATATTTATATATATACTCTTATACACCATTTTAATAAAAAATATCACAAAATTCTCCTAAGTCCCTCGGGAAGAGTGAAAGACGCGCACATTCATTTTCAGAGCTCCTAGACCTTCCTATAAGAAGTTAGCCAAAAAGTAGCTTCGAAAAACGCTTAGGTTAAGCTTCAGAGTTGCTTCTAATGTACCAAAGCTGGACTTAGACATAATTTCACTCTCACAACATTATGGCTGGTTGGAGACAGTCCGAACCACAAGTACCGGGTCCATGGTTCTGGCCGTATACTGGGGGGACGGGGACGACTCCCATTAACCCCTGACTATACCGGGGATACGCTTATCACAATGCCTTTCTGGTCTGTGCTGAAGGAGGGAATTCTGGCAGCCAAGTGGCTTGACTTTTATTAGTGAGCCTGGTTACCCCCTCTCGGAACCACAGACTTAGAAATCGCCAGCTCATATACAGTGCATAAAATATATTTATATATATACCCTTATACACCATTTTTATAAAAAATATCACAAAATTCTTCTAAGTCCCTCGGGAAGAGTGAAAGACGCGCACGTTCATTTTCAGAGCTCCTAGACCTTCCTATAAGAAGTTAGCCAAAAAGTAGCTTCGAAAAACGCTTAGGTTAAGTTTCAGAGTTGCTTCTAATGTACCAAAGCTGGACTTTGACATAATTTCACTCTCACAACATTATGGCTGGTTGGAGACAGTCCGAACCACAAGTACCGGGTCCATGGTTCTGGCCGTATACTGGGGGGACGGGGACGACTCCCATTAACCCCTGACTATACCGGGGATACGCTTATCACAATGCCTTTCTGGTCTGTGCTGAAGGAGGGAATTCTGGCAGCCAAGTTGCTTGACCTTTATTAGTGAGCCTGGTTACCCCCTCTCGGAACCACAGACTTAGAAATCGCCAGCTCATATACAGTGCATAAAATATATTTATATATATACCCTTATACACCATTTTTATAAAAAATATCACAAAATTCTTCTAAGTCCCTCGGGAAGAGTGAAAGACGCGCACGTTCATTTTCAGAGCTCCTAGACCTTCCTATAAGAAGTTAGCCAAAAAGTAGCTTCGAAAAACGCTTAGGTTAAGTTTCAGAGTTGCTTCTAATGTACCAAAGCTGGACTTTGACATAATTTCACTCTCACAACATTATGGCTGGTTGGAGACAGTCCGAACCACAAGTACCGGGTCCATGGTTCTGGCCGTATACTGGGGGAACGGGGACGACTCCCATTAACCCCTGACTATACCGGGGATACGCTTATCACAATGCCTTTCTGGTCTGTGCTGAAGCAGGGCATTCTGGCAGGCAAGTGGCTTGACCTTTATTAGTGAGCCTGGTTACCCCCTCTCGGAACCACAGACTTAGAAATCGCCAGCTCATATACAGTGCATAAAATATATTTATATATAAACCCTTATACACCATTTTAATAAAAAATATCACAAAATTCTTCTAAGTCCCTCGGGAAGAGTGAAAGACGCGCACGTTCATTTTCAGAGCTCCTAGACCTTCCTATAAGAAGTTAGCCAAAAAGTAGCTTCGAAAAACGCTTAGGTTAAGTTTCAGAGTTGCTTCTAATGTACCAAAGCTGGACTTAGACATAATTTCACTCTCACAACATTATGGCTGGTTGGAGACAGTCCGAACCACAAGTACCGGGTCCATGGTTCTGGCCGTATACTGGGGGGACGGGGACGACTCCCATTAACCCCTGACTATACCGGGGATACGCTTATCACAATGCCTTTTTGGTCTGTGCTGAAGCAGGGCATTCTGGCAGGCAAGTGGCTTGACCTTTATTAGTGAGCCTGGTTACCCCCTCTCGGAACCACAGACTTAGAAATCGCCAGCTCATATACAGTGCATAAAATATATTTATATATATACCCTTATACACCATTTTTATAAAAAATATCACAAAATTCTTCTAAGTCCCTCGGGAAGAGTGAAAGACGCGCACGTTCATTTTCAGAGCTCCTAGACCTTCCTATAAGAAGTTAGCCAAAAAGTAGCTTCGAAAAACGCTTAGGTTAAGTTTCAGAGTTGCTTCTAATGTACCAAAGCTGGACTTTGACATAATTTCACTCTCACAACATTATGGCTGGTTGGAGACAGTCCGAACCACAAGTACCGGGTCCATGGTTCTGGCCGTATACTGGGGGGACGGGGACGACTCCCATTAACCCCTGACTATACCGGGGATACGCTTATCACAATGCCTTTCTGGTCTGTGCTGAAGGAGGGAATTCTGGCAGCCAAGTTGCTTGACCTTTATTAGTGAGCCTGGTTACCCCCTCTCGGAACCACAGACTTAGAAATCGCCAGCTCATATACAGTGCATAAAATATATTTATATATATACCCTTATACACCATTTTTATAAAAAATATCACAAAATTCTTCTAAGTCCCTCGGGAAGAGTGAAAGACGCGCACGTTCATTTTCAGAGCTCCTAGACCTTCCTATAAGAAGTTAGCCAAAAAGTAGCTTCGAAAAACGCTTAGGTTAAGTTTCAGAGTTGCTTCTAATGTACCAAAGCTGGACTTTGACATAATTTCACTCTCACAACATTATGGCTGGTTGGAGACAGTCCGAACCACAAGTACCGGGTCAATGGTTCTGGCCGTATACTGGGGGAACGGGGACGACTCCCATTAACCCCTGACTATACCGGGGATACGCTTATCACAATGCCTTTCTGGTCTGTGCTGAAGCAGGGCATTCTGGCAGGCAAGTGGCTTGACCTTTATTAGTGAGCCTGGTTACCCCCTCTCGGAACCACAGACTTAGAAATCGCCAGCTCATATACAGTGCATAAAATATATTTATATATAAACCCTTATACACCATTTTAATAAAAAATATCACAAAATTCTTCTAAGTCCCTCGGGAAGAGTGAAAGACGTGCACGTTCATTTTCAGAGCTCCTAGACCTTCCTATAAGAAGTTAGCCAAAAAGTAGCTTCGAAAAACGCTTAGGTTAAGTTTCAGAGTTGCTTCTAATGTACCAAAGCTGGACTTAGACATAATTTCACTCTCACAACATTATGGCTGGTTGGAGACAGTCCGAACCACAAGTACCGGGTCCATGGTTCTGGCCGTATACTGGGGGGACGGGGACGACTCCCATTAACCCCTGACTATACCGGGGATACGCTTATCACAATGCCTTTTTGGTCTGTGCTGAAGCAGGGCATTCTGGCAGGCAAGTGGCTTGACCTTTATTAGTGAGCCTGGTTACCCCCTCTCGGAACCACAGACTTAGAAATCGCCAGCTCATATACAGTGCATAAAATATATTTATATATAAACCCTTATACACCATTTTAATAAAAAATATCACAAAATTCTTCTAAGTCCCTCGGGAAGAGTGAAAGACGCGCACGTTCATTTTCAGAGCTCTTAGACCTTCCTATAAGAAGTTAGCCAAAAAGTAGCTTCGAAAAACGCTTAGGTTAAGTTTCAGAGTTGCTTCTAATGTACCAAAGCTGGACTTA
The DNA here is from genome assembly GCF_040206685.1 of Ascaphus truei. Classification (NCBI taxonomy): domain Eukaryota; kingdom Metazoa; phylum Chordata; class Amphibia; order Anura; family Ascaphidae; genus Ascaphus; species Ascaphus truei. The sequence goes on along the minus strand of NW_027454207.1, from coordinate 622,662 downwards.
GACATAATTTCACTCTCACAACATTATGGCTGGTTGGAGACAGTCCGAACCACAAGTACCGGGTCCATGGTTCTGGCCGTATACTGGGGGGACGGGGACGACTCCCATTAACCCCTGACTATACCGGGGATACGCTTATCACAATGCCTTTTTGGTCTGTGCTGAAGCAGGGCATTCTGGCAGGCAAGTGGCTTGACCTTTATTAGTGAGCCTGGTTACCCCCTCTCGGAACCACAGACTTAGAAATCGCCAGCTCATATACAGTGCATAAAATATATTTATATATAAACCCTTATACACCATTTTAATAAAAAATATCACAAAATTCTTCTAAGTCCCTCGGGAAGAGTGAAAGACGCGCACGTTCATTTTCAGAGCTCTTAGACCTTCCTATAAGAAGTTAGCCAAAAAGTAGCTTCGAAAAACGCTTAGGTTAAGTTTCAGAGTTGCTTCTAATGTACCAAAGCTGGACTTAGACATAATTTCACTCTCACAACATTATGGCTGGTTGGAGACAGTCCGAACCACAAGTACCGGGTCCATGGTTCTGGCCGTATACTGGGGGGACGGGGACGACTCCCATTAACCCCTGACTATACCGGGGATACGCTTATCACAATGCCTTTCTGGTCTGTGCTGAAGCAGGGCATTCTGGCAGGCAAGTGGCTTGACCTTTATTAGTGAGCCTGGTTACCCCCTCTCGGAACCACAGACTTAGAAATCGCCAGCTCATATACAGTGCATAAAATATATTTATATATAAACCCTTATACACCATTTTAATAAAAAATATCACAAAATTCTTCTAAGTCCCTCGGGAAGAGTGAAAGACGCGCACGTTCATTTTCAGAGCTCCTAGACCTTCCTATAAGAAGTTAGCCAAAAAGTAGCTTCGAAAAACGCTTAGGTTAAGTTTCAGAGTTGCTTCTAATGTACCAAAGCTGGACTTAGACATAATTTCACTCTCACAACATTATGGCTGGTTGGAGACAGTCCGAACCACAAGTACCGGGTCCATGGTTCTGGCCGTATACTGGGGGGACGGGGACGACTCCCATTAACCCCTGACTATACCGGGGATACGCTTATCACAATACCTTTCTGGTCTGTGCTGAAGCAGGGCATTCTGGCAGGCAAGTGGCTTGACCTTTATTAGTGAGCCTGGTTACCCCCTCTCGGAACCACAGACTTAGAAATCGCCAGCTCATATACAGTGCATAAAATATATTTATATATAAACCCTTATACACCATTTTAATAAAAAATATCACAAAATTCTTCTAAGTCCCTCGGGAAGAGTGAAAGACGAGCACGTTCATTTTCAGAGCTCTTGGACCTTCCTATAAGAAGTTAGCCAAAAAGTAGCTTCGAAAAACGCTTAGGTTAAGTTTCAGAGTTGCTTCTAATGTACCAAAGCTGGACTTTGACATAATTTCACTCTCACAACATTATGGCTGGTTGGAGACAGTCCGAACCACAAGTACCGGGTCCATGGTTCTGGCCGTATACTGGGGGGACGGGGACGACTCCCATTAACCCCTGACTATACCGGGGATACGCTTATCACAATGCCTTTCTGGTCTGTGCTGAAGCAGGGCATTCTGGCAGGCAAGTGGCTTGACCTTTATTAGTGAGCCTGGTTACCCCCTCTCGGAACCACAGACTTAGAAATCGCCAGCTCATATACAGTGCATAAAATATATTTATATATAAACCCTTATAAACCATTTTAATAAAAAATATCACAAAATTCTTCTAAGTCCCTCGGGAAGAGTGAAAGACGCGCACGTTCATTTTCAGAGCTCCTAGACCATACTATAAGAAGTTAGCCAAAAAGTAACTTCGAAAAACGCTTAGGTTAAGTTTCAGAGTTGCTTCTAATGTACCAAAGCTGGACTTAGACATAATTTCACTCTCACAACATTATGGCTGGTTGGAGACAGTCCGAACCACAAGTACCGGGTCCATGGTTCTGGCCGTATACTGGGGGGACGGGGACGACTCCCATTAACCCCTGACTATACCGGGGATACGCTTATCACAATGCCTTTCTGGTCTGTGCTGAAGCAGGGCATTCTGGCAGGCAAGTGGCTTGACCTTTATTAGTGAGCCTGGTTACCCCGTCTCGGAACCACAGACTTAGAAATCGCCAGCTCATATACAGTGCATAAAATATATTTATATATAAACCCTTATACACCATTTTAATAAAAAATATCACAAAATTCTTCTAAGTCCCTCGGGAAGAGTGAAAGACGCGCACGTTCATTTTCAGAGCTCCTAGACCTTCCTATAAGAAGTTAGCCAAAAAGTAGCTTCGAAAAACGCTTAGGTTAAGTTTCAGAGTTGCTTCTAATGTACCAAAGCTGGACTTAGACATAATTTCACTCTCACAACATTATGGCTGGTTGGAGACAGTCCGAACCACAAGTACCGGGTCCATGGTTCTGGCCGTATACTGGGGGGACGGGGACGACTCCCATTAACCCCTGACTATACCGGGGATACGCTTATTACAATGCCTTTCTGGTTTGTGCTGAAGCAGGGCATTCTGGCAGGCAAGTGGCTTGACCTTTATTAGTGAGCCTGGTTACCCCCTCTCGGAACCACAGACTTAGAAATCGCCAGCTCATATACAGTGCATAAAATATATTTATATATAAACCCTTACACACCATTTTAATAAAAAATATCACAAAATTCTTCTAAGTCACTCGGGAAGAGTGAAAGACGCGCACGTTCATTTTCAGAGCTCTTAGACCTTCCTATAAGAAGTTAGCCAAAAAGTAGCTTCGAAAAACGCTTAGGTTAAGTTTCAGAGTTGCTTCTAATGTACCAAAGCTGGACTTAGACATAATTTCACTCTCACAACATTATGGCTGGTTGGAGACAGTCCGAACCACAAGTACCGGGTCCATGGTTCTGGCCGTATACTGGGGGGACGGGGACGACTCCCATTAACCCCTGACTATACCGGGGATACGCTTATCACAATGCCTTTCTGGTCTGTGCTGAAGCAGGGCATTCTGGCAGGCAAGTGGCTTGACCTTTATTAGTGAGCCTGGTTACCCCCTCTCGGAACCACAGACTTAGAAATCGCCAGCTCATATACAGTGCATAAAATATATTTATATATAAACCCTTATACACCATTTTAATAAAAAATATCACAAAATTCTTCTAAGTCCCTCGGGAAGAGTGAAAGACGCGCACGTTCATTTTCAGAGCTCCTAGACCTTCCTATAAGAAGTTAGCCAAAAAGTAGCTTCGAAAAACGCTTAGGTTAAGTTTCAGAGTTGCTTCTAATGTACCAAAGCTGGACTTAGACATAATTTCACTCTCACAACATTATGGCTGGTTGGAGACAGTCCGAACCACAAGTACCGGGTCCATGGTTCTGGCCGTATACTGGGGGGACGGGGACGACTCCCATTAACCCCTGACTATACCGGGGATACGCTTATCACAATACCTTTCTGGTCTGTGCTGAAGCAGGGCATTCTGGCAGGCAAGTGGCTTGACCTTTATTAGTGAGCCTGGTTACCCCCTCTCGGAACCACAGACTTAGAAATCGCCAGCTCATATACAGTGCATAAAATATATTTATATATAAACCCTTATACACCATTTTAATAAAAAATATCACAAAATTCTTCTAAGTCCCTCGGGAAGAGTGAAAGACGAGCACGTTCATTTTCAGAGCTCTTGGACCTTCCTATAAGAAGTTAGCCAAAAAGTAGCTTCGAAAAACGCTTAGGTTAAGTTTCAGAGTTGCTTCTAATGTACCAAAGCTGGACTTAGACATAATTTCACTCTCACAACATTATGGCTGGTTGGAGACAGTCCGAACCACAAGTACCGGGTCCATGGTTCTGGCCGTATACTGGGGGGACGGGGACGACTCCCATTAACCCCTGACTATACCGGGGATACGCTTATCACAATGCCTTTCTGGTCTGTGCTGAAGGAGGGAATTCTGGCAGCCAAGTGGCTTGACCTTTATTAGTGAGCCTGGTTACCCCCTCTCGGAACCACAGACTTAGAAATCGCCAGCTCATATACAGTGCATAAAATATATTTATATATATACCCTTATACAACATTTTTATAAAAAATATCACAAAATTCTTCTAAGTCCCTCGGGAAGAGTGAAAGACGCGCACGTTCATTTTCAGAGCTCCTAGACCTTCCTATAAGAAGTTAGCCAAAAAGTAGCTTCGAAAAACGCTTAGGTTAAGTTTCAGAGTTGCTTCTAATGTACCAAAGCTGGACTTTGACATAATTTCACTCTCACAACATTATGGCTGGTTGGAGACAGTCCGAACCACAAGTACCGGGTCCATGGTTCTGGCCGTATACTGGGGGGACGGGGACGACTCCCATTAACCCCTGACTATACCGGGGATACGCTTATCACAATGCCTTTCTGGTCTGTGCTGAAGCAGGGCATTCTGGCAGGCAAGTGGCTTGACCTTTATTAGTGAGCCTGGTTACCCCCTCTCGGAACCACAGACTTAGAAATCGCCAGCTCATATACAGTGCATAAAATATATTTATATATAAACCCTTATACACCATTTTAATAAAAAATATCACAAAATTCTTCTAAGTCCCTCGGGAAGAGTGAAAGACGCGCACGTTCATTTTCAGAGCTCCTAGACCATACTATAAGAAGTTAGCCAAAAAGTAACTTCGAAAAACGCTTAGGTTAAGTTTCAGAGTTGCTTCTAATGTACCAAAGCTGGACTTAGACATAATTTCACTCTCACAACATTATGGCTGGTTGGAGACAGTCCGAACCACAAGTACCGGGTCCATGGTTCTGGCCGTATACTGGGGGGACGGGGACGACTCCCATTAACCCCTGACTATACCGGGGATACGCTTATCACAATGCCTTTCTGGTCTGTGCTGAAGCAGGGCATTCTGGCAGGCAAGTGGCTTGACCTTTATTAGTGAGCCTGGTTACCCCGTCTCGGAACCACAGACTTAGAAATCGCCAGCTCATATACAGTGCATAAAATATATTTATATATAAACCCTTATACACCATTTTAATAAAAAATATCACAAAATTCTTCTAAGTCCCTCGGGAAGAGTGAAAGACGCGCACGTTCATTTTCAGAGCTCCTAGACCTTCCTATAAGAAGTTAGCCAAAAAGTAGCTTCGAAAAACGCTTAGGTTAAGTTTCAGAGTTGCTTCTAATGTACCAAAGCTGGACTTAGACATAATTTCACTCTCACAACATTATGGCTGGTTGGAGACAGTCCGAACCACAAGTACCGGGTCCATGGTTCTGGCCGTATACTGGGGGGACGGGGACGACTCCCATTAACCCCTGACTATACCGGGGATACGCTTATTACAATGCCTTTCTGGTTTGTGCTGAAGCAGGGCATTCTGGCAGGCAAGTGGCTTGACCTTTATTAGTGAGCCTGGTTACCCCCTCTCGGAACCACAGACTTAGAAATCGCCAGCTCATATACAGTGCATAAAATATATTTATATATAAACCCTTATACACCATTTTAATAAAAAATATCACAAAATTCTTCTAAGTCCCTCGGGGAGAGTGAAAGACGCGCACGTTCATTTTCAGAGCTCCTAGACCTTCCTATAAGAAGTTAGCCAAAAAGTAGCTTCGAAAAACGCTTAGGTTAAGTTTCAGAGTTGCTTCTAATGTACCAAAGCTGGACTTTGACATAATTTCACTCTCACAACATTATGGCTGGTTGGAGACAGTCCGAACCACAAGTACCGGGTCCATGGTTCTGGCCGTATACTGGGGGGACGGGGACGACTCCCATTAACCCCTGACTATACCGGGGATACGCTTATCACAATGCCTTTCTGGTCTGTGCTGAAGCAGGGCATTCTGGCAGGCAAGTGGCTTGACCTTTATTAGTGAGCCTGGTTACCCCCTCTTGGAACCACAGACTTAGAAATCGCCAGCTCATATACAGTGCATAAAATATATTTATATATATACTCTTATACACCATTTTAATAAAAAATATCACAAAATTCTCCTAAGTCCCTCGGGAAGAGTGAAAGACGCGCACATTCATTTTCAGAGCTCCTAGACCTTCCTATAAGAAGTTAGCCAAAAAGTAGCTTCGAAAAACGCTTAGGTTAAGTTTCAGAGTTGCTTCTAATGTACCAAAGCTGGACTTAGACATAATTTCACTCTCACAACATTATGGCTGGTTGGAGACAGTCCGAACCACAAGTACCGGGTCCATGGTTCTGGCCGTATACTGGGGGGACGGGGACGACTCCCATTAACCCCTGACTATACCGGGGATACGCTTATCACAATGCCTTTCTGGTCTGTGCTGAAGGAGGGAATTCTGGCAGCCAAGTGGCTTGACCTTTATTAGTGAGCCTGGTTACCCCCTCTCGGAACCACAGACTTAGAAATCGCCAGCTCATATACAGTGCATAAAATATATTTATATATATACCCTTATACACCATTTTTATAAAAAATATCACAAAATTCTTCTAAGTCCCTCGGGAAGAGTGAAAGACGCGCACGTTCATTTTCAGAGCTCCTAGACCTTCCTATAAGAAGTTAGCCAAAAAGTAGCTTCGAAAAACGCTTAGGTTAAGTTTCAGAGTTGCTTCTAATGTACCAAAGCTGGACTTTGACATAATTTCACTCTCACAACATTATGGCTGGTTGGAGACAGTCCGAACCACAAGTACCGGGTCCATGGTTCTGGCCGTATACTGGGGGGACGGGGACGACTCCCATTAACCCCTGACTATACCGGGGATACGCTTATCACAATGCCTTTCTGGTCTGTGCTGAAGCAGGGCATTCTGGCAGGCAAGTGGCTTGACCTTTATTAGTGAGCCTGGTTACCCCGTCTCGGAACCACAGACTTAGAAATCGCCAGCTCATATACAGTGCATAAAATATATTTATATATAAACCCTTATACACCATTTTAATAAAAAATATCACAAAATTCTTCTAAGTCCCTCGGGAAGAGTGAAAGACGCGCACGTTCATTTTCAGAGCTCCTAGACCTTCTTATAAGAAATTAGCCAAAAAGTAGCTTCGAAAAACGCTTAGGTTAAGTTTCAGAGTTGCTTCTAATGTACCAAAGCTGGACTTAGACATAATTTCACTCTCACAACATTATGGCTGGTTGGAGACAGTCCGAACCACAAGTACCGGGTCCATGGTTCTGGCCGTATACTGGGGGGACGGGGACGACTCCCATTAACCCCTGACTATACCGGGGATACGCTTATTACAATGCCTTTCTGGTTTGTGCTGAAGCAGGGCATTCTGGCAGGCAAGTGGCTTGACCTTTATTAGTGAGCCTGGTTACCCCCTCTCGGAACCACAGACTTAGAAATCGCCAGCTCATATACAGTGCATAAAATATATTTATATATAAACCCTTATACACCATTTTAATAAAAAATATCACAAAATTCTTCTAAGTCCCTCGGGAAGAGTGAAAGACGCGCACGTTCATTTTCAGAGCTCCTAGACCATACTATAAGAAGTTAGCCAAAAAGTAACTTCGAAAAACGCTTAGGTTAAGTTTCAGAGTTGCTTCTAATGTACCAAAGCTGGACTTAGACATAATTTCACTCTCACAACATTATGGCTGGTTGGAGACAGTCCGAACCACAAGTACCGGGTCCATGGTTCTGGCCGTATACTGGGGGGACGGGGACGACTCCCATTAACCCCTGACTATACCGGGGATACGCTTATCACAATGCCTTTCTGGTCTGTGCTGAAGCAGGGCATTCTGGCAGGCAAGTGGCTTGACCTTTATTAGTGAGCCTGGTTACCCCGTCTCGGAACCACAGACTTAGAAATCGCCAGCTCATATACAGTGCATAAAATATATTTATATATAAACCCTTATACACCATTTTAATAAAAAATATCACAAAATTCTTCTAAGTCCCTCGGGAAGAGTGAAAGACGCGCACGTTCATTTTCAGAGCTCCTAGACCTTCCTATAAGAAGTTAGCCAAAAAGTAGCTTCGAAAAACGCTTAGGTTAAGTTTCAGAGTTGCTTCTAATGTACCAAAGCTGGACTTAGACATAATTTCACTCTCACAACATTATGGCTGGTTGGAGACAGTCCGAACCACAAGTACCGGGTCCATGGTTCTGGCCGTATACTGGGGGGACGGGGACGACTCCCATTAACCCCTGACTATACCGGGGATACGCTTATTACAATGCCTTTCTGGTTTGTGCTGAAGCAGGGCATTCTGGCAGGCAAGTGGCTTGACCTTTATTAGTGAGCCTGGTTACCCCCTCTCGGAACCACAGACTTAGAAATCGCCAGCTCATATACAGTGCATAAAATATATTTATATATAAACCCTTATACACCATTTTAATAAAAAATATCACAAAATTCTTCTAAGTCCCTCGGGGAGAGTGAAAGACGCGCACGTTCATTTTCAGAGCTCCTAGACCTTCCTATAAGAAGTTAGCCAAAAAGTAGCTTCGAAAAACGCTTAGGTTAAGTTTCAGAGTTGCTTCTAATGTACCAAAGCTGGACTTTGACATAATTTCACTCTCACAACATTATGGCTGGTTGGAGACAGTCCGAACCACAAGTACCGGGTCCATGGTTCTGGCCGTATACTGGGGGGACGGGGACGACTCCCATTAACCCCTGACTATACCGGGGATACGCTTATCACAATGCCTTTCTGGTCTGTGCTGAAGCAGGGCATTCTGGCAGGCAAGTGGCTTGACCTTTATTAGTGAGCCTGGTTACCCCCTCTTGGAACCACAGACTTAGAAATCGCCAGCTCATATACAGTGCATAAAATATATTTATATATATACTCTTATACACCATTTTAATAAAAAATATCACAAAATTCTCCTAAGTCCCTCGGGAAGAGTGAAAGACGCGCACATTCATTTTCAGAGCTCCTAGACCTTCCTATAAGAAGTTAGCCAAAAAGTAGCTTCGAAAAACGCTTAGGTTAAGTTTCAGAGTTGCTTCTAATGTACCAAAGCTGGACTTAGACATAATTTCACTCTCACAACATTATGGCTGGTTGGAGACAGTCCGAACCACAAGTACCGGGTCCATGGTTCTGGCCGTATACTGGGGGGACGGGGACGACTCCCATTAACCCCTGACTATACCGGGGATACGCTTATCACAATGCCTTTCTGGTCTGTGCTGAAGGAGGGAATTCTGGCAGCCAAGTGGCTTGACCTTTATTAGTGAGCCTGGTTACCCCCTCTCGGAACCACAGACTTAGAAATCGCCAGCTCATATACAGTGCATAAAATATATTTATATATATACCCTTATACACCATTTTTATAAAAAATATCACAAAATTCTTCTAAGTCCCTCGGGAAGAGTGAAAGACGCGCACGTTCATTTTCAGAGCTCCTAGACCTTCCTATAAGAAGTTAGCCAAAAAGTAGCTTCGAAAAACGCTTAGGTTAAGTTTCAGAGTTGCTTCTAATGTACCAAAGCTGGACTTTGACATAATTTCACTCTCACAACATTATGGCTGGTTGGAGACAGTCCGAACCACAAGTACCGGGTCCATGGTTCTGGCCGTATACTGGGGGGACGGGGACGACTCCCATTAACCCCTGACTATACCGGGGATACGCTTATCACAATGCCTTTCTGGTCTGTGCTGAAGCAGGGCATTCTGGCAGGCAAGTGGCTTGACCTTTATTAGTGAGCCTGGTTACCCCGTCTCGGAACCACAGACTTAGAAATCGCCAGCTCATATACAGTGCATAAAATATATTTATATATAAACCCTTATACACCATTTTAATAAAAAATATCACAAAATTCTTCTAAGTCCCTCGGGAAGAGTGAAAGACGCGCACGTTCATTTTCAGAGCTCCTAGACCTTCTTATAAGAAATTAGCCAAAAAGTAGCTTCGAAAAACGCTTAGGTTAAGTTTCAGAGTTGCTTCTAATGTACCAAAGCTGGACTTAGACATAATTTCACTCTCACAACATTATGGCTGGTTGGAGACAGTCCGAACCACAAGTACCGGGTCCATGGTTCTGGCCGTATACTGGGGGGACGGGGACGACTCCCATTAACCCCTGACTATACCGGGGATACGCTTATTACAATGCCTTTCTGGTTTGTGCTGAAGCAGGGCATTCTGGCAGGCAAGTGGCTTGACCTTTATTAGTGAGCCTGGTTACCCCCTCTCGGAACCACAGACTTAGAAATCGCCAGCTCATATACAGTGCATAAAATATATTTATATATAAACCCTTATACACCATTTTAATAAAAAATATCACAAAATTCTTCTAAGTCCCTCGGGGAGAGTGAAAGACGCGCACGTTCATTTTCAGAGCTCCTAGACCTTCCTATAAGAAGTTAGCCAAAAAGTAGCTTCGAAAAACGCTTAGGTTAAGTTTCAGAGTTGCTTCTAATGTACCAAAGCTGGACTTTGACATAATTTCACTCTCACAACATTATGGCTGGTTGGAGACAGTCCGTACCACAAGTACCGGGTCCATGGTTCTGGCCGTATACTGGGGGGACGGGGACGACTCCCATTAACCCCTGACTATACCGGGGATACGCTTATCACAATGCCTTTCTGGTCTGTGCTGAAGCAGGGCATTCTGGCAGGCAAGTGGCTTGACCTTTATTAGTGAGCCTGGTTACCCCCTCTTGGAACCACAGACTTAGAAATCGCCAGCTCATATACAGTGCATAAAATATATTTATATATATACTCTTATACACCATTTTAATAAAAAATATCACAAAATTCTCCTAAGTCCCTCGGGAAGAGTGAAAGACGCGCACATTCATTTTCAGAGCTCCTAGACCTTCCTATAAGAAGTTAGCCAAAAAGTAGCTTCGAAAAACGCTTAGGTTAAGTTTCAGAGTTGCTTCTAATGTACCAAAGCTGGACTTAGACATAATTTCACTCTCACAACATTATGGCTGGTTGGAGACAGTCCGAACCACAAGTACCGGGTCCATGGTTCTGGCCGTATACTGGGGGGACGGGGACGACTCCCATTAACCCCTGACTATACCGGGGATACGCTTATCACAATGCCTTTCTGGTCTGTGCTGAAGGAGGGAATTCTGGCAGCCAAGTGGCTTGACCTTTATTAGTGAGCCTGGTTACCCCCTCTCGGAACCACAGACTTAGAAATCGCCAGCTCATATACAGTGCATAAAATATATTTATATATATACCCTTATACACCATTTTTATAAAAAATATCACAAAATTCTTCTAAGTCCCTCTGGAAGAGTGAAAGACGCGCACGTTCATTTTCAGAGCTCCTAGACCTTCCTATAAGAAGTTAGCCAAAAAGTAGCTTCGAAAAACGCTTAGGTTAAGTTTCAGAGTTGCTTCTAATGTACCAAAGCTGGACTTTGACATAATTTCACTCTCACAACATTATGGCTGGTTGGAGACAGTCCGAACCACAAGTACCGGGTCCATGGTTCTGGCCGTATACTGGGGGGACGGGGACGACTCCCATTAACCCCTGACTATACCGGGGATACGCTTATCACAATGCCTTTCTGGTCTGTGCTGAAGGAGGGAATTCTGGCAGCCAAGTTGCTTGACCTTTATTAGTGAGCCTGGTTACCCCCTCTCGGAACCACAGACTTAGAAATCGCCAGCTCATATACAGTGCATAAAATATATTTATATATATACCCTTATACACCATTTTTATAAAAAATATCACAAAATTCTTCTAAGTCCCTCGGGAAGAGTGAAAGACGCGCACGTTCATTTTCAGAGCTCCTAGACCTTCCTATACGAAGTTAGCCAAAAAGTAGCTTCGAAAAACGCTTAGGTTAAGTTTCAGAGTTGCTTCTAATGTACCAAAGCTGGACTTTGACATAATTTCACTCTCACAACATTATGGCTGGTTGGAGACAGTCCGAACCACAAGTACCGGGTCCATGGTTCTGGCCGTATACTGGGGGGACGGAGACGACTCCCATTAACCCCTGACTATACCGGGGATACGCTTATCACAATGCCTTTCTGGTCTGTGCTGAAGGAGGGAATTCTGGCAGCCAAGTTGCTTGACCTTTATTAGTGAGCCTGGTTACCCCCTCTCGGAACCACAGACTTAGAAATCGCCAGCTCATATACAGTGCATAAAATATATTTATATATATACCCTTATACACCATTTTTATAAAAAATATCACAAAATTCTTCTAAGTCCCTCGGGAAGAGTGAAAGACGCGCACGTTCATTTTCAGAGCTCCTAGACCTTCCTATAAGAAGTTAGCCAAAAAGTAGCTTCGAAAAACGCTTAGGTTAAGTTTCAGAGTTGCTTCTAATGTACCAAAGCTGGACTTAGACATAATTTCACTCTCACAACATTATGGCTGGTTGGAGACAGTCCGAACCACAAGTACCGGGTCCATGGTTCTGGCCGTATACTGGGGGGACGGGGACGACTCCCATTAACCCCTGACTATACCGGGGATACGCTTATCACAATGCCTTTCTGGTCTGTGCTGAAGGAGGGAATTCTGGCAGCCAAGTGGCTTGACCTTTATTAGTGAGCCTGGTTACCCCCTCTCGGAACCACAGACTTAGAAATCGCCAGCTCATATACAGTGCATAAAATATATTTATATATATACCCTTATACACCATTTTTATAAAAAATATCACAAAATTCTTCTAAGTCCCTCGGGAAGAGTGAAAGACGCGCACGTTCATTTTCAGAGCTCCTAGACCTTCCTATAAGAAGTTAGCCAAAAAGTAGCTTCGAAAAACGCTTAGGTTAAGTTTCAGAGTTGCTTCTAATGTACCAAAGCTGGACTTTGACATAATTTCACTCTCACAACATTATGGCTGGTTGGAGACAGTCCGAACCACAAGTACCGGGTCCATGGTTCTGGCCGTATACTGGGGGGACGGGGACGACTCCCATTAACCCCTGACTATACCGGGGATACGCTTATCACAATGCCTTTCTGGTCTGTGCTGAAGGAGGGAATTCTGGCAGCCAAGTTGCTTGACCTTTATTAGTGAGCCTGGTTACCCCCTCTCGGAACCACAGACTTAGAAATCGCCAGCTCATATACAGTGCATAAAATATATTTATATATATACCCTTATACACCATTTTTATAAAAAATATCACAAAATTCTTCTAAGTCCCTCGGGAAGAGTGAAAGACGCGCACGTTCATTTTCAGAGCTCCTAGACCTTCCTATAAGAAGTTAGCCAAAAAGTAGCTTCGAAAAACGCTTAGGTTAAGTTTCAGAGTTGCTTCTAATGTACCAAAGCTGGACTTAGACATAATTTCACTCTCACAACATTATGGCTGGTTGGAGACATTCCGAACCACAAGTACCGGGTCCATGGTTCTAGCCGTATACTGGGGGGACGGGGACGACTCCCATTAACCCCTGACTATACCGGGGATACGCTTATCACAATGCCTTTCTGGTCTGTGCTGAAGCAGGGCATTCTGGCAGGCAAGTGGCTTGATCTTTATTAGTGAGCCTGGTTACCCCCTCTTGGAACCACAGACTTAGAAATCGCCAGCTCATATACAGTGCATAAAATATATTTATATATATACTCTTATACACCATTTTAATAAAAAATATCACAAAATTCTTCTAAGTCCCTCGGGAAGAGTGAAAGACGCGCACATTCATTTTCAGAGCTCTTGGACCTTCCTATAAGAAGTTAGCCAAAAAGTAGCTTCGAAAAACGCTTAGGTTAAGTTTCAGAGTTGCTTCTAATGTACCAAAGCTGGACTTAGACATAATTTCACTCTCACAACATTATGGCTGGTTGGAGACAGTCCGAACCACAAGTACCAGGTCCATGGTTCTGGCCGTATACTGGGGGGACGGGGACGACTCCCATTAACCCCTGACTATACCGGGGATACGCTTATCACAATGCCTTTCTGGTCTGTGCTGAAGCAGGGCATTCTGGCAGGCAAGTGGCTTGACCTTTATTAGTGAGCCTGGTTACCCCCTCTCGGAACCACAGACTTAGAAATCGCCAGCTCATATACAGTGCATAAAATATATTTATATATAAACCCTTATACACCATTTTAATAAAAAATATCACAAAATTCTTCTAAGTCCCTCGGGAAGAGTGAAAGACGCGCACGTTCATTTTCAGAGCTCCTAGACCTTCCTATAAGAAGTTAGCCAAAAAGTAGCTTCGAAAAACGCTTAGGTTAAGTTTCAGAGTTGCTTCTAATGTACCAAAGCTGGACTTAGACATAATTTCACTCTCACAACATTATGGCTGGTTGGAGACAGTCCGAACCACAAGTACCGGGTCCATGGTTCTGGCCGTATACTGGGGGGACGGGGACGACTCCCATTAACCCCTGACTATACCGGGGATACGCTTATCACAATGCCTTTCTGGTTTGTGCTGAAGGAGGGAATTCTGGCAGCCAAGTGGCTTGACCTTTATTAGTGAGCCTGGTTACCCCCTCTCGGAACCACAGACTTAGAAATCGCCAGCTCATATACAGTGCTTAAAATATATTTATATATATACCCTTATACAACATTTTTATAAAAAATATCACAAAATTCTTCTAAGTCCCTCGGGAAGAGTGAAAGACGCGCACGTTCATTTTCAGAGCTCCTAGACCTTCCTATAAGAAGTTAGCCAAAAAGTAGCTTCGAAAAACGCTTAGGTTAAGTTTCAGAGTTGCTTCTAATGTACCAAAGCTGGACTTTGACATAATTTCACTCTCACAACATTATGGCTGGTTGGAGACAGTCCGAACCACAAGTACCAGGTCCATGGTTCTGGCCGTATACTGGGGGGACGGGGACGACTCCCATTAACCCCTGACTATACCGGGGATACGCTTATCACAATGCCTTTCTGGTCTGTGCTGAAGCAGGGCATTCTGGCAGGCAAGTGGCTTGACCTTTATTAGTGAGCCTGGTTACCCCCTCTCGGAACCACAGACTTAGAAATCGCCAGCTCATATACAGTGCATAAAATATATTTATATATAAACCCTTATACACCATTTTAATAAAAAATATCACAAAATTCTTCTAAGTCCCTCGGGAAGAGTGAAAGACGCGCACGTTCATTTTCAGAGCTCCTAGACCATACTATAAGAAGTTAGCCAAAAAGTAACTTCGAAAAACGCTTAGGTTAAGTTTCAGAGTTGCTTCTAATGTACCAAAGCTGGACTTAGACATAATTTCACTCTCACAACATTATGGCTGGTTGGAGACAGTCCGAACCACAAGTACCGGGTCCATGGTTCTGGCCGTATACTGGGGGGACGGGGACGACTCTCATTAACCCCTGACTATACCGGGGATACGCTTATCACAATGCCTTTCTGGTCTGTGCTGAAGCAGGGCATTCTGGCAGGCAAGTGGCTTGACCTTTATTAGTGAGCCTGGTTACCCCCTCTCGGAACCACAGACTTAGAAATCGCCAGCTCATATACAGTGCATAAAATATATTTATATATAAACCCTTATACACCATTTTAATAAAAAATATCACAAAATTCTTCTAAGTCCCTCGGGAAGAGTGAAAGACGAGCACGTTCATTTTCAGAGCTCTTAGACCTTCCTATAAGAAGTTAGCCAAAAAGTAGCTTCGAAAAACGCGTAGGTTAAGTTTCAGAGTTGCTTCTAATGTACCAAAGCTGGACTTAGACATAATTTCACTCTCACAACATTATGGCTGGTTGGAGACAGTCCGAACCACAAGTACCGGGTCCATGGTTCTGGCCGTATACTGGGGGGACGGGGACGACTCCCATTAACCCCTGACTATACCGGGGATACGCTTATTACAATGCATTTCTGGTTTGTGCTGAAGCAGGGCATTCTGGCAGGCAAGTGGCTTGACCTTTATTAGTGAGCCTGGTTACCCCCTCTCGGAACCACAGACTTAGAAATCGCCAGCTCATATACAGTGCATAAAATATATTTATATATAAACCCTTATACACCATTTTAATAAAAAATATCACAAAATTCTTCTAAGTCCCTCGGGGAGAGTGAAAGACGCGCACGTTCATTTTCAGAGCTCCTAGACCTTCCTATAAGAAGTTAGCCAAAAAGTAGCTTCGAAAAACGCTTAGGTTAAGTTTCAGAGTTGCTTCTAATGTACCAAAGCTGGACTTTGACATAATTTCACTCTCACAACATTATGGCTGGTTGGAGACAGTCCGAACCACAAGTACCGGGTCCATGGTTCTGGCCGTATACTGGGGGGACGGGGACGACTCCCATTAACCCCTGACTATACCGGGGATACGCTTATCACAATGCCTTTCTGGTCTGTGCTGAAGCAGGGCATTCTGGCAGGCAAGTGGCTTGACCTTTATTAGTGAGCCTGGTTACCCCCTCTCGGAACCACAGACTTAGAAATCGCCAGCTCATATACAGTGCATAAAATATATTTATATATAAACCCTTATACACCATTTTAATAAAAAATATCACAAAATTCTTCTAAGTCCCTCGGGAAGAGTGAAAGACGCGCACGTTCATTTTCAGAGCTCCTAGACCATACTATAAGAAGTTAGCCAAAAAGTAACTTCGAAAAACGCTTAGGTTAAGTTTCAGAGTTGCTTCTAATGTACCAAAGCTGGACTTAGACATAATTTCACTCTCACAACATTATGGCTGGTTGGAGACAGTCCGAACCACAAGTACCGGGTCCATGGTTCTGGCCGTATACTGGGGGGACGGGGACGACTCTCATTAACCCCTGACTATACCGGGGATACGCTTATCACAATGCCTTTCTGGTCTGTGCTGAAGCAGGGCATTCTGGCAGGCAAGTGGCTTGACCTTTATTAGTGAGCCTGGTTACCCCCTCTCGGAACCACAGACTTAGAAATCGCCAGCTCATATACAGTGCATAAAATATATTTATATATAAACCCTTATACACCATTTTAATAAAAAATATCACAAAATTCTTCTAAGTCCCTCGGGAAGAGTGAAAGACGCGCACGTTCATTTTCAGAGCTCCTAGACCATACTATAAGAAGTTAGCCAAAAAGTAACTTCGAAAAACGCTTAGGTTAAGTTTCAGAGTTGCTTCTAATGTACCAAAGCTGGACTTAGACATAATTTCACTCTCACAACATTATGGCTGGTTGGAGACAGTCCGAACCACAAGTACCGGGTCCATGGTTCTGGCCGTATACTGGGGGGACGGGGACGACTCTCATTAACCCCTGACTATACCGGGGATACGCTTATCACAATGCCTTTCTGGTCTGTGCTGAAGCAGGGCATTCTGGCAGGCAAGTGGCTTGACCTTTATTAGTGAGCCTGGTTACCCCCTCTCGGAACCACAGACTTAGAAATCGCCAGCTCATATACAGTGCATAAAATATATTTATATATAAACCCTTATACACCATTTTAATAAAAAATATCACAAAATTCTTCTAAGTCCCTCGGGAAGAGTGAAAGACGAGCACGTTCATTTTCAGAGCTCTTAGACCTTCCTATAAGAAGTTAGCCAAAAAGTAGCTTCGAAAAACGCTTAGGTTAAGTTTCAGAGTTGCTTCTAATGTACCAAAGCTGGACTTAGACATAATTTCACTCTCACAACATTATGGCTGGTTGGAGACAGTCCGAACCACAAGTACCGGGTCCATGGTTCTGGCCGTATACTGGGGGGACGGGGACGACTCCCATTAACCCCTGACTATACCGGGGATACGCTTATCACAATGCCTTTCTGGTCTGTGCTGAAGGAGGGAATTCTGGCAGCCAAGTTGCTTGACCTTTATTAGTGAGCCTGGTTACCCCCTCTCGGAACCACAGACTTAGAAATCGCCAGCTCATATACAGTGCATAAAATATATTTATATATATACCCTTATACACCATTTTTATAAAAAATATCACAAAATTCTTCTAAGTCCCTCGGGAAGAGTGAAAGACGCGCACGTTCATTTTCAGAGCTCCTAGACCTTCCTATAAGAAGTTAGCCAAAAAGTAGCTTCGAAAAACGCTTAGGTTAAGTTTCAGAGTTGCTTCTAATGTACCAAAGCTGGACTTAGACATAATTTCACTCTCACAACATTATGGCTGGTTGGAGACAGTCCGAACCACAAGTACCGGGTCCATGGTTCTGGCCGTATACTGGGGGGACGGGGACGACTCCCATTAACCCCTGACTATACCGGGGATACGCTTATCACAATGCCTTTCTGGTCTGTGCTGAAGGAGGGAATTCTGGCAGCCAAGTGGCTTGACCTTTATTAGTGAGCCTGGTTACCCCCTCTCGGAACCACAGACTTAGAAATCGCCAGCTCATATACAGTGCATAAAATATATTTATATATATACCCTTATACACCATTTTTATAAAAAATATCACAAAATTCTTCTAAGTCCCTCGGGAAGAGTGAAAGACGCGCACGTTCATTTTCAGAGCTCCTAGACCTTCCTATAAGAAGTTAGCCAAAAGGTAGCTTCGAAAAACGCTTAGGTTAAGTTTCAGAGTTGCTTCTAATGTACCAAAGCTGGACTTTGACATAATTTCACTCTCACAACATTATGGCTGGTTGGAGACAGTCCGAACCACAAGTACCGGGTCCATGGTTCTGGCCGTATACTGGGGGGACGGGGACGACTCCCATTAACCCCTGACTATACCGGGGATACGCTTATCACAATGCCTTTCTGGTCTGTGCTGAAGGAGGGAATTCTGGCAGCCAAGTTGCTTGACCTTTATTAGTGAGCCTGGTTACCCCCTCTCGGAACCACAGACTTAGAAATCGCCAGCTCATATACAGTGCATAAAATATATTTATATATATACCCTTATACACCATTTTTATAAAAAATATCACAAAATTCTTCTAAGTCCCTCGGGAAGAGTGAAAGACGCGCACGTTCATTTTCAGAGCTCCTAGACCTTCCTATAAAAAGTTAGCCAAAAAGTAGCTTCGAAAAACGCTTAGGTTAAGTTTCAGAGTTGCTTCTAATGTACCAAAGCTGGACTTAGACATAATTTCACTCTCACAACATTATGGCTGGTTGGAGACATTCCGAACCACAAGTACCGGGTCCATGGTTCTAGCCGTATACTGGGGGGACGGGGACGACTCCCATTAACCCCTGACTATACCGGGGATACGCTTATCACAATGCCTTTCTGGTCTGTGCTGAAGCAGGGCATTCTGGCAGGCAAGTGGCTTGATCTTTATTAGTGAGCCTGGTTACCCCCTCTTGGAACCACAGACTTAGAAATCGCCAGCTCATATACAGTGCATAAAATATATTTATATATATACTCTTATACACCATTTTAATAAAAAATATCACAAAATTCTTCTAAGTCCCTCGGGAAGAGTGAAAGACGCGCACATTCATTTTCAGAGCTCCTAGACCTTCCTATAAGAAGTTAGCCAAAAAGTAGCTTCGAAAAACGCTTAGGTTAAGTTTCAGAGTTGCTTCTAATGTACCAAAGCTGGACTTAGACATAATTTCACTCTCACAACATTATGGCTGGTTGGAGACAGTCCGAACCACAAGTACCGGGTCCATGGTTCTGGCCGTATACTGGGGGGACGGGGACGACTCCCATTAACCCCTGACTATACCGGGGATACGCTTATCACAATGCCTTTCTGGTCTGTGCTGAAGGAGGGAATTCTGGCAGCCAAGTGGCTTGACCTTTATTAGTGAGCCTGGTTACCCCCTCTCGGAACCACAGACTTAGAAATCGCCAGCTCATATACAGTGCATAAAATATATTTATATATATACCCTTATACACCATTTTTATAAAAAATATCACAAAATTCTTCTAAGTCCCTCGGGAAGAGTGAAAGACGCGCACGTTCATTTTCAGAGCTCCTAGACCTTCCTATAAGAAGTTAGCCAAAAAGTAGCTTCGAAAAACGCTTAGGTTAAGTTTCAGAGTTGCTTCTAATGTACCAAAGCTGGACTTTGACATAATTTCACTCTCACAACATTATGGCTGGTTGGAGACAGTCCGAACCACAAGTACCAGGTCCATGGTTCTGGCCGTATACTGGGGGAACGGGGACGACTCCCATTAACCCCTGACTATACCGGGGATACGCTTATCACAATGCCTTTCTGGTCTGTGCTGAAGCAGGGCATTCTGGCAGGCAAGTGGCTTGACCTTTATTAGTGAGCCTGGTTACCCCCTCTCGGAACCACAGACTTAGAAATCGCCAGCTCATATACAGTGCATAAAATATATTTATATATAAACCCTTATACACCATTTTAATAAAAAATATCACAAAATTCTTCTAAGTCCCTCGGGAAGAGTGAAAGACGCGCACGTTCATTTTCAGAGCTCCTAGACCTTCCTATAAGAAGTTAGCCAAAAAGTAGCTTCGAAAAACGCTTAGGTTAAGTTTCAGAGTTGCTTCTAATGTACCAAAGCTGGACTTAGACATAATTTCACTCTCACAACATTATGGCTGGTTGGAGACAGTCCGAACCACAAGTACCGGGTCCATGGTTCTGGCCGTATACTGGGGGGACGGGGACGACTCCCATTAACCCCTGACTATACCGGGGATACGCTTATCACAATACCTTTCTGGTCTGTGCTGAAGCAGGGCATTCTGGCAGGCAAGTGGCTTGACCTTTATTAGTGAGCCTGGTTACCCCCTCTCGGAACCACAGACTTAGAAATCGCCAGCTCATATACAGTGCATAAAATATATTTATATATAAACCCTTATACACCATTTTAATAAAAAATATCACAAAATTCTTCTAAGTCCCTCGGGAAGAGTGAAAGACGAGCACGTTCATTTTCAGAGCTCTTGGACCTTCCTATAAGAAGTTAGCCAAAAAGTAGCTTCGAAAAACGCTTAGGTTAAGTTTCAGAGTTGCTTCTAATGTACCAAAGCTGGACTTAGACATAATTTCACTCTCACAACATTATGGCTGGTTGGAGACAGTCCGAACCACAAGTACCGGGTCCATGGTTCTGGCCGTATACTGGGGGGACGGGGACGACTCCCATTAACCCCTGACTATACCGGGGATACGCTTATCACAATGCCTTTCTGGTCTGTGCTGAAGGAGGGAATTCTGGCAGCCAAGTGGCTTGACCTTTATTAGTGAGCCTGGTTACCCCCTCTCGGAACCACAGACTTAGAAATCGCCAGCTCATATACAGTGCATAAAATATATTTATATATATACCCTTATACAACATTTTTATAAAAAATATCACAAAATTCTTCTAAGTCCCTCGGGAAGAGTGAAAGACGCGCACGTTCATTTTCAGAGCTCCTAGACCTTCCTATAAGAAGTTAGCCAAAAAGTAGCTTCGAAAAACGCTTAGGTTAAGTTTCAGAGTTGCTTCTAATGTACCAAAGCTGGACTTTGACATAATTTCACTCTCACAACATTATGGCTGGTTGGAGACAGTCCGAACCACAAGTACCAGGTCCATGGTTCTGGCCGTATACTGGGGGGACGGGGACGACTCCCATTAACCCCTGACTATACCGGGGATACGCTTATCACAATGCCTTTCTGGTCTGTGCTGAAGCAGGGCATTCTGGCAGGCAAGTGGCTTGACCTTTATTAGTGAGCCTGGTTACCCCCTCTCGGAACCACAGACTTAGAAATCGCCAGCTCATATACAGTGCATAAAATATATTTATATATAAACCCTTATACACCATTTTAATAAAAAATATCACAAAATTCTTCTAAGTCCCTCGGGAAGAGTGAAAGACGCGCACGTTCATTTTCAGAGCTCCTAGACCTTCCTATAAGAAGTTAGCCAAAAAGTAGCTTCGAAAAACGCTTAGGTTAAGTTTCAGAGTTGCTTCTAATGTACCAAAGCTGGACTTAGACATAATTTCACTCTCACAACATTATGGCTGGTTGGAGACAGTCCGAACCACAAGTACCGGGTCCATGGTTCTGGCCGTATACTGGGGGGACGGGGACGACTCCCATTAACCCCTGACTATACCGGGGATACGCTTATCACAATGCCTTTCTGGTCTGTGCTGAAGCAGGGCATTCTGGCAGGCAAGTGGCTTGACCTTTATTAGTGAGCCTGGTTACCCCCTCTCGGAACCACAGACTTAGAAATCGCCAGCTCATATACAGTGCATAAAATATATTTATATATAAACCCTTATACACCATTTTAATAAAAAATATCACAAAATTCTTCTAAGTCCCTCGGGAAGAGTGAAAGACGCGCACGTTCATTTTCAGAGCTCCTAGACCATACTATAAGAAGTTAGCCAAAAAGTAACTTCGAAAAACGCTTAGGTTAAGTTTCAGAGTTGCTTCTAATGTACCAAAGCTGGACTTAGACATAATTTCACTCTCACAACATTATGGCTGGTTGGAGACAGTCCGAACCACAAGTACCGGGTCCATGGTTCTGGCCGTATACTGTGGGGACGGGGACGACTCCCATTAACCCCTGACTATACCGGGGATACGCTTATCACAATGCCTTTCTGGTCTGTGCTGAAGCAGGGCATTCTGGCAGGCAAGTGGCTTGACCTTTATTAGTGAGCCTGGTTACCCCCTCTCGGAACCACAGACTTAGAAATCGCCAGCTCATATACAGTGCATAAAATATATTTATATATAAACCCTTATACACCATTTTAATAAAAAATATCACAAAATTCTTCTAAGTCCCTCGGGAAGAGTGAAAGACGAGCACGTTCATTTTCAGACCTCTTAGACCTTCCTATAAGAAGTTAGCCAAAAAGTAGCTTCGAAAAACGCTTAGGTTAAGTTTCAGAGTTGCTTCTAATGTACCAAAGCTGGACTTAGACATAATTTCACTCTCACAACATTATGGCTTGTTGGAGACAGTCCGAACCACAAGTACCGGGTCCATGGTTCTGGCCGTATACTGGGGGGACGGGGACGACTCCCATTAACCCCTGACTATACCGGGGATACGCTTATCACAATGCCTTTCTGGTCTGTGCTGAAGCAGGGCATTCTGGCAGGCAAGTGGCTTGACCTTTATTAGTGAGCCTGGTTACCCCGTCTCGGAACCACAGACTTAGAAATCGCCAGCTCATATACAGTGCATAAAATATATTTATATATAAACCCTTATACACCATTTTAATAAAAAATATCACAAAATTCTTCTAAGTCCCTCGGGAAGAGTGAAAGACGCGCACGTTCATTTTCAGAGCTCCTAGACCTTCCTATAAGAAATTAGCCAAAAAGTAGCTTCGAAAAACGCTTAGGTTAAGTTTCAGAGTTGCTTCTAATGTACCAAAGCTGGACTTAGACATAATTTCACTCTCACAACATTATGGCTGGTTGGAGACAGTCCGAACCACAAGTACCGGGTCCATGGTTCTGGCCGTATACTGGGGGGACGGGGACGACTCCCATTAACCCCTGACTATACCGGGGATACGCTTATCACAATGCCTTTCTGGTCTGTGCTGAAGGAGGGAATTCTGGCAGCCAAGTGGCTTGACCTTTATTAGTGAGCCTGGTTACCCCCTCTCGGAACCACAGACTTAGAAATCGCCAGCTCATATACAGTGCATAAAATATATTTATATATATACCCTTATACACCATTTTTATAAAAAATATCACAAAATTCTTCTAAGTCCCTCGGGAAGAGTGAAAGACGCACACGTTCATTTTCAGAGCTCCTAGACCTTCCTATAAGAAGTTAGCCAAAAAGTAGCTTCGAAAAACGCTTAGGTTAAGTTTCAGAGTTGCTTCTAATGTACCAAAGCTGGACTTTGACATAATTTCACTCTCACAACATTATGGCTGGTTGGAGACAGTCCGAACCACAAGTACCAGGTCCATGGTTCTGGCCGTATACTGGGGGGACGGGGACGACTCCCATTAACCCCTGACTATACCGGGGATACGCTTATCACAATGCCTTTCTGGTCTGTGCTGAAGCAGGGCATTCTGGCAGGCAAGTGGCTTGACCTTTATTAGTGAGCCTGGTTACCCCCTCTCGGAACCACAGACTTAGAAATCGCCAGCTCATATACAGTGCATAAAATATATTTATATATAAACCCTTATACACCATTTTAATAAAAAATATCACAAAATTCTTCTAAGTCCCTCGGGAAGAGTGAAAGACGAGCACGTTCATTTTCAGAGCTCTTGGACCTTCCTATAAGAAGTTAGCCAAAAAGTAGCTTCGAAAAACGCTTAGGTTAAGTTTCAGAGTTGCTTCTAATGTACCAAAGCTGGACTTAGACATAATTTCACTCTCACAACATTATGGCTGGTTGGAGACAGTCCGAACCACAAGTACCGGGTCCATGGTTCTGGCCGTATACTGGGGGGACGGGGACGACTCCCATTAACCCCTGACTATACCGGGGATACGCTTATCACAATGCCTTTCTGGTCTGTGCTGAAGGAGGGAATTCTGGCAGCCAAGTGGCTTGACCTTTATTAGTGAGCCTGGTTACCCCCTCTCGGAACCACAGACTTAGAAATCGCCAGCTCATATACAGTGCATAAAATATATTTATATATATACCCTTATACAACATTTTTATAAAAAATATCACAAAATTCTTCTAAGTCCCTCGGGAAGAGTGAAAGACGCGCACGTTCATTTTCAGAGCTCCTAGACCTTCCTATAAGAAGTTAGCCAAAAAGTAGCTTCGAAAAACGCTTAGGTTAAGTTTCAGAGTTGCTTCTAATGTACCAAAGCTGGACTTTGACATAATTTCACTCTCACAACATTATGGCTGGTTGGAGACAGTCCGAACCACAAGTACCAGGTCCATGGTTCTGGCCGTATACTGGGGGGACGGGGACGACTCCCATTAACCCCTGACTATACCGGGGATACGCTTATCACAATGCCTTTCTGGTCTGTGCTGAAGCAGGGCATTCTGGCAGGCAAGTGGCTTGACCTTTATTAGTGAGCCTGGTTACCCCCTCTCGGAACCACAGACTTAGAAATCGCCAGCTCATATACAGTGCATAAAATATATTTATATATAAACCCTTATACACCATTTTAATAAAAAATATCACAAAATTCTTCTAAGTCCCTCGGGAAGAGTGAAAGACGCGCACGTTCATTTTCAGAGCTCCTAGACCTTCCTATAAGAAGTTAGCCAAAAAGTAGCTTCGAAAAACGCTTAGGTTAAGTTTCAGAGTTGCTTCTAATGTACCAAAGCTGGACTTAGACATAATTTCACTCTCACAACATTATGGCTGGTTGGAGACAGTCCGAACCACAAGTACCGGGTCCATGGTTCTGGCCGTATACTGGGGGGACGGGGACGACTCCCATTAACCCCTGACTATACCGGGGATACGCTTATCACAATGCCTTTCTGGTCTGTGCTGAAGGAGGGAATTCTGGCAGCCAAGTGGCTTGACCTTTATTAGTGAGCCTGGTTACCCCCTCTCGGAACCACAGACTTAGAAATCGCCAGCTCATATACAGTGCATAAAATATATTTATATATATACCCTTATACAACATTTTTATAAAAAATATCACAAAATTCTTCTAAGTCCCTCGGGAAGAGTGAAAGACGCGCACGTTCATTTTCAGAGCTCCTAGACCTTCCTATAAGAAGTTAGCCAAAAAGTAGCTTCGAAAAACGCTTAGGTTAAGTTTCAGAGTTGCTTCTAATGTACCAAAGCTGGACTTTGACATAATTTCACTCTCACAACATTATGGCTGGTTGGAGACAGTCCGAACCACAAGTACCAGGTCCATGGTTCTGGCCGTATACTGGGGGGACGGGGACGACTCCCATTAACCCCTGACTATACCGGGGATACGCTTATCACAATGCCTTTCTGGTCTGTGCTGAAGCAGGGCATTCTGGCAGGCAAGTGGCTTGACCTTTATTAGTGAGCCTGGTTACCCCCTCTCGGAACCACAGACTTAGAAATCGCCAGCTCATATACAGTGCATAAAATATATTTATATATAAACCCTTATACACCATTTTAATAAAAAATATCACAAAATTCTTCTAAGTCCCTCGGGAAGAGTGAAAGACGCGCACGTTCATTTTCAGAGCTCCTAGACCTTCCTATAAGAAGTTAGCCAAAAAGTAGCTTCGAAAAACGCTTAGGTTAAGTTTCAGAGTTTCTTCTAATGTACCAAAGCTGGACTTAGACATAATTTCACTCTCACAACATTATGGCTGGTTGGAGACAGTCCGAACCACAAGTACCGGGTCCATGGTTCTGGCCGTATACTGGGGGGACGGGGACGACTCCCATTAACCCCTGACTATACCGGGGATACGCTTATCACAATGCCTTTCTGGTCTGTGCTGAAGCAGGGCATTCTGGCAGGCAAGTGGCTTGACCTTTATTAGTGAGCCTGGTTACCCCCTCTCGGAACCACAGACTTAGAAATCGCCAGCTCATATACAGTGCATAAAATATATTTATATATAAACCCTTATACACCATTTTAATAAAAAATATCACAAAATTCTTCTAAGTCCCTCGGGAAGAGTGAAAGACGCGCACGTTCATTTTCAGAGCTCCTAGACCTTCCTATAAGAAGTTAGCCAAAAAGTAGCTTCGAAAAACGCTTAGGTTAAGTTTCAGAGTTGCTTCTAATGTACCAAAGCTGGACTTAGACATAATTTCACTCTCACAACATTATGGCTGGTTGGAGACAGTCCGAACCACAAGTACCGGGTCCATGGTTCTGGCCGTATACTGGGGGGACGGGGACGACTCCCATTAACCCCTGACTATACCGGGGATACGCTTATCACAATGCCTTTCTGGTCTGTGCTGAAGGAGGGAATTCTGGCAGCCAAGTGGCTTGACCTTTATTAGTGAGCCTGGTTACCCCCTCTCGGAACCACAGACTTAGAAATCGCCAGCTCATATACAGTGCATAAAATATATTTATATATATACCCTTATACAACATTTTTATAAAAAATATCACAAAATTCTTCTAAGTCCCTCGGGAAGAGTGAAAGACGCGCACGTTCATTTTCAGAGCTCCTAGACCTTCCTATAAGAAGTTAGCCAAAAAGTAGCTTCGAAAAACGCTTAGGTTAAGTTTCAGAGTTGCTTCTAATGTACCAAAGCTGGACTTTGACATAATTTCACTCTCACAACATTATGGCTGGTTGGAGACAGTCCGAACCACAAGTACCAGGTCCATGGTTCTGGCCGTATACTGGGGGGACGGGGACGACTCCCATTAACCCCTGACTATACCGGGGATACGCTTATCACAATGCCTTTCTGGTCTGTGCTGAAGCAGGGCATTCTGGCAGGCAAGTGGCTTGACCTTTATTAGTGAGCCTGGTTACCCCCTCTCGGAACCACAGACTTAGAAATCGCCAGCTCATATACAGTGCATAAAATATATTTATATATAAACCCTTATACACCATTTTAATAAAAAATATCACAAAATTCTTCTAAGTCCCTCGGGAAGAGTGAAAGACGCGCACGTTCATTTTCAGAGCTCCTAGACCTTCCTATAAGAAGTTAGCCAAAAAGTAGCTTCGAAAAACGCTTAGGTTAAGTTTCAGAGTTGCTTCTAATGTACCAAAGCTGGACTTAGACATAATTTCACTCTCACAACATTATGGCTGGTTGGAGACAGTCCGAACCACAAGTACCGGGTCCATGGTTCTGGCCGTATACTGGGGGGACGGGGACGACTCCCATTAACCCCTGACTATACCGGGGATACGCTTATCACAATGCCTTTCTGGTCTGTGCTGAAGCAGGGCATTCTGGCAGGCAAGTGGCTTGACCTTTATTAGTGAGCCTGGTTACCCCCTCTCGGAACCACAGACTTAGAAATCGCCAGCTCATATACAGTGCATAAAATATATTTATATATAAACCCTTATACACCATTTTAATAAAAAATATCACAAAATTCTTCTAAGTCCCTCGGGAAGAGTGAAAGACGCGCACGTTCATTTTCAGAGCTCCTAGACCATACTATAAGAAGTTAGCCAAAAAGTAACTTCGAAAAACGCTTAGGTTAAGTTTCAGAGTTGCTTCTAATGTACCAAAGCTGGACTTAGACATAATTTCACTCTCACAACATTATGGCTGGTTGGAGACAGTCCGAACCACAAGTACCGGGTCCATGGTTCTGGCCGTATACTGGGGGGACGGGGACGACTCCCATTAACCCCTGACTATACCGGGGATACGCTTATCACAATGCCTTTCTGGTCTGTGCTGAAGCAGGGCATTCTGGCAGGCAAGTGGCTTGACCTTTATTAGTGAGCCTGGTTACCCCCTCTCGGAACCACAGACTTAGAAATCGCCAGCTCATATACAGTGCATAAAATATATTTATATATAAACCCTTATACACCATTTTAATAAAAAATATCACAAAATTCTTCTAAGTCCCTCGGGAAGAGTGAAAGACGAGCACGTTCATTTTCAGAGCTCTTAGACCTTCCTATAAGAAGTTAGCCAAAAAGTAGCTTCGAAAAACGCTTAGGTTAAGTTTCAGAGTTGCTTCTAATGTACCAAAGCTGGACTTAGACATAATTTCACTCTCACAACATTATGGCTTGTTGGAGACAGTCCGAACCACAAGTACCGGGTCCATGGTTCTGGCCGTATACTGGGGGGACGGGGACGACTCCCATTAACCCCTGACTATACCGGGGATACGCTTATCACAATGCCTTTCTGGTCTGTGCTGAAGCAGGGCATTCTGGCAGGCAAGTGGCTTGACCTTTATTAGTGAGCCTGGTTACCCCGTCTCGGAACCACAGACTTAGAAATCGCCAGCTCATATACAGTGCATAAAATATATTTATATATAAACCCTTATACACCATTTTAATAAAAAATATCACAAAATTCTTCTAAGTCCCTCGGGAAGAGTGAAAGACGCGCACGTTCATTTTCAGAGCTCCTAGACCTTCCTATAAGAAATTAGCCAAAAAGTAGCTTCGAAAAACGCTTAGGTTAAGTTTCAGAGTTGCTTCTAATGTACCAAAGCTGGACTTAGACATAATTTCACTCTCACAACATTATGGCTGGTTGGAGACAGTCCGAACCACAAGTACCGGGTCCATGGTTCTGGCCGTATACTGGGGGGACGGGGACGACTCCCATTAACCCCTGACTATACCGGGGATACGCTTATCACAATGCCTTTCTGGTCTGTGCTGAAGGAGGGAATTCTGGCAGCCAAGTGGCTTGACCTTTATTAGTGAGCCTGGTTACCCCCTCTCGGAACCACAGACTTAGAAATCGCCAGCTCATATACAGTGCATAAAATATATTTATATATATACCCTTATACACCATTTTTATAAAAAATATCACAAAATTCTTCTAAGTCCCTCGGGAAGAGTGAAAGACGCACACGTTCATTTTCAGAGCTCCTAGACCTTCCTATAAGAAGTTAGCCAAAAAGTAGCTTCGAAAAACGCTTAGGTTAAGTTTCAGAGTTGCTTCTAATGTACCAAAGCTGGACTTTGACATAATTTCACTCTCACAACATTATGGCTGGTTGGAGACAGTCCGAACCACAAGTACCAGGTCCATGGTTCTGGCCGTATACTGGGGGGACGGGGACGACTCCCATTAACCCCTGACTATACCGGGGATACGCTTATCACAATGCCTTTCTGGTCTGTGCTGAAGCAGGGCATTCTGGCAGGCAAGTGGCTTGACCTTTATTAGTGAGCCTGGTTACCCCCTCTCGGAACCACAGACTTAGAAATCGCCAGCTCATATACAGTGCATAAA
Organism: Ascaphus truei; assembly: GCF_040206685.1. Taxonomy (NCBI): domain Eukaryota; kingdom Metazoa; phylum Chordata; class Amphibia; order Anura; family Ascaphidae; genus Ascaphus; species Ascaphus truei. The sequence continues at coordinate 592,940 of NW_027454207.1, read as the reverse complement.
ATATATTTATATATAAACCCTTATACACCATTTTAATAAAAAATATCACAAAATTCTTCTAAGTCCCTCGGGAAGAGTGAAAGACGCGCACGTTCATTTTCAGAGCTCCTAGACCTTCCTATAAGAAGTTAGCCAAAAAGTAGCTTCGAAAAACGCTTAGGTTAAGTTTCAGAGTTGCTTCTAATGTACCAAAGCTGGACTTAGACATAATTTCACTCTCACAACATTATGGCTGGTTGGAGACAGTCCGAACCACAAGTACCGGGTCCATGGTTCTGGCCGTATACTGGGGGGACGGGGACGACTCCCATTAACCCCTGACTATACCGGGGATACGCTTATCACAATGCCTTTCTGGTCTGTGCTGAAGCAGGGCATTCTGGCAGGCAAGTGGCTTGACCTTTATTAGTGAGCCTGGTTACCCCCTCTCGGAACCACAGACTTAGAAATCGCCAGCTCATATACAGTGCATAAAATATATTTATATATAAACCCTTATACACCATTTTAATAAAAAATATCACAAAATTCTTCTAAGTCCCTCGGGAAGAGTGAAAGACGCGCACGTTCATTTTCAGAGCTCCTAGACCATACTATAAGAAGTTAGCCAAAAAGTAACTTCGAAAAACGCTTAGGTTAAGTTTCAGAGTTGCTTCTAATGTACCAAAGCTGGACTTAGACATAATTTCACTCTCACAACATTATGGCTGGTTGGAGACAGTCCGAACCACAAGTACCGGGTCCATGGTTCTGGCCGTATACTGGGGGGACGGGGACGACTCCCATTAACCCCTGACTATACCGGGGATACGCTTATCACAATGCCTTTCTGGTCTGTGCTGAAGCAGGGCATTCTGGCAGGCAAGTGGCTTGACCTTTATTAGTGAGCCTGGTTACCCCCTCTCGGAACCACAGACTTAGAAATCGCCAGCTCATATACAGTGCATAAAATATATTTATATATAAACCCTTATACACCATTTTAATAAAAAATATCACAAAATTCTTCTAAGTCCCTCGGGAAGAGTGAAAGACGAGCACGTTCATTTTCAGAGCTCTTAGACCTTCCTATAAGAAGTTAGCCAAAAAGTAGCTTCGAAAAACGCTTAGGTTAAGTTTCAGAGTTGCTTCTAATGTACCAAAGCTGGACTTAGACATAATTTCACTCTCACAACATTATGGCTGGTTGGAGACAGTCCGAACCACAAGTACCGGGTCCATGGTTCTGGCCGTATACTGGGGGGACGGGGACGACTCCCATTAACCCCTGACTATACCGGGGATACGCTTATCACAATGCCTTTCTGGTCTGTGCTGAAGCAGGGCATTCTGGCAGGCAAGTGGCTTGACCTTTATTAGTGAGCCTGGTTACCCCGTCTCGGAACCACAGACTTAGAAATCGCCAGCTCATATACAGTGCATAAAATATATTTATATATAAACCCTTATACACCATTTTAATAAAAAATATCACAAAATTCTTCTAAGTCCCTCGGGAAGAGTGAAAGACGCGCACGTTCATTTTCAGAGCTCCTAGACCTTCCTATAAGAAATTAGCCAAAAAGTAGCTTCGAAAAACGCTTAGGTTAAGTTTCAGAGTTGCTTCTAATGTACCAAAGCTGGACTTTGACATAATTTCACTCTCACAACATTATGGCTGGTTGGAGAAAGTCCGAACCACAAGTACCGGGTCCATGGTTCTGGCCGTATACTGGGGGGACGGGGACGACTCCCATTAACCCCTGACTATACCGGGGATACGCTTATCACAATGCCTTTCTGGTCTGTGCTGAAGCAGGGCATTCTGGCAGGCAAGTGGCTTGACCTTTATTAGTGAGCCTGGTTACCCCGTCTCGGAACCACAGACTTAGAAATCGCCAGCTCATATACAGTGCATAAAATATATTTATATATAAACCCTTATACACCATTTTAATAAAAAATATCACAAAATTCTTCTAAGTCCCTCGGGAAGAGTGAAAGACGCGCACGTTCATTTTCAGAGCTCCTAGACCTTCCTATAAGAAATTAGCCAAAAAGTAGCTTCGAAAAACGCTTAGGTTAAGTTTCAGAGTTGCTTCTAATGTACCAAAGCTGGACTTTGACATAATTTCACTCTCACAACATTATGGCTGGTTGGAGAAAGTCCGAACCACAAGTACCGGGTCCATGGTTCTGGCCGTATACTGGGGGGACGGGGACGACTCCCATTAACCCCTGACTATACCGGGGATACGCTTATCACAATGCCTTTCTGGTCTGTGCTGAAGCAGGGCATTCTGGCAGGCAAGTGGCTTGACCTTTATTAGTGAGCCTGGTTACCCCCTCTCGGAACCACAGACTTAGAAATCGCCAGCTCATATACAGTGCATAAAATATATTTATATATAAACCCTTATACACCATTTTAATAAAAAATATCACAAAATTCTTCTAAGTCCCTCGGGAAGAGTGAAAGACGCGCACGTTCATTTTCAGAGCTCCTAGACCTTCCTATAAGAAATTAGCCAAAAAGTAGCTTCGAAAAACGCTTAGGTTAAGTTTCAGAGTTGCTTCTAATGTACCAAAGCTGGACTTAGACATAATTTCACTCTCACAACATTATGGCTGGTTGGAGACAGTCCGAACCACAAGTACCGGGTCCATGGTTCTGGCCGTATACTGGGGGGACGGGGACGACTCCCATTAACCCCTGACTATACCGGGGATACGCTTATTACAATGCCTTTCTGGTTTGTGCTGAAGCAGGGCATTCTGGCAGGCAAGTGGCTTGACCTTTATTAGTGAGCCTGGTTACCCCCTCTCGGAACCACAGACTTAGAAATCGCCAGCTCATATACAGTGCATAAAATATATTTATATATAAACCCTTATACACCATTTTAATAAAAAATATCACAAAATTCTTCTAAGTCCCTCGGGGAGAGTGAAAGACGCGCACGTTCATTTTCAGAGCTCCTAGACCTTCCTATAAGAAGTTAGCCAAAAAGTAGCTTCGAAAAACGCTTAGGTTAAGTTTCAGAGTTGCTTCTAATGTACCAAAGCTGGACTTTGACATAATTTCACTCTCACAACATTATGGCTGGTTGGAGACAGTCCGAACCACAAGTACCGGGTCCATGGTTCTGGCCGTATACTGGGGGGACGGGGACGACTCCCATTAACCCCTGACTATACCGGGGATACGCTTATCACAATGCCTTTCTGGTCTGTGCTGAAGCAGGGCATTCTGGCAGGCAAGTGGCTTGACCTTTATTAGTGAGCCTGGTTACCCCCTCTTGGAACCACAGACTTAGAAATCGCCAGCTCATATACAGTGCATAAAATATATTTATATATATACTCTTATACACCATTTTAATAAAAAATATCACAAAATTCTCCTAAGTCCCTCGGGAAGAGTGAAAGACGCGCACATTCATTTTCAGAGCTCCTAGACCTTCCTATAAGAAGTTAGCCAAAAAGTAGCTTCGAAAAACGCTTAGGTTAAGTTTCAGAGTTGCTTCTAATGTACCAAAGCTGGACTTAGACATAATTTCACTCTCACATTATGGCTGGTTGGAGACAGTCCGAACCACAAGTACCGGGTCCATGGTTCTGGCCGTATACTGGGGGGACGGGGACGACTCCCATTAACCCCTGACTATACCGGGGATACGCTTATCACAATGCCTTTCTGGTCTGTGCTGAAGGAGGGAATTCTGGCAGCCAAGTGGCTTGACCTTTATTAGTGAGCCTGGTTACCCCCTCTCGGAACCACAGACTTAGAAATCGCCAGCTCATATACAGTGCATAAAATATATTTATATATATACCCTTATACACCATTTTTATAAAAAATATCACAAAATTCTTCTAAGTCCCTCGGGAAGAGTGAAAGACGCGCACGTTCATTTTCAGAGCTCCTAGACCTTCCTATAAGAAGTTAGCCAAAAAGTAGCTTCGAAAAACGCTTAGGTTAAGTTTCAGAGTTGCTTCTAATGTACCAAAGCTGGACTTTGACATAATTTCACTCTCACAACATTATGGCTGGTTGGAGACAGTCCGAACCACAAGTACCGGGTCCATGGTTCTGGCCGTATACTGGGGGGACGGGGACGACTCCCATTAACCCCTGACTATACCGGGGATACGCTTATCACAATGCCTTTCTGGTCTGTGCTGAAGGAGGGAATTCTGGCAGCCAAGTTGCTTGACCTTTATTAGTGAGCCTGGTTACCCCCTCTCGGAACCACAGACTTAGAAATCGCCAGCTCATATACAGTGCATAAAATATATTTATATATATACCCTTATACACCATTTTTATAAAAAATATCACAAAATTCTTCTAAGTCCCTCGGGAAGAGTGAAAGACGCGCACGTTCATTTTCAGAGCTCCTAGACCTTCCTATAAGAAGTTAGCCAAAAAGTAGCTTCGAAAAACGCTTAGGTTAAGTTTCAGAGTTGCTTCTAATGTACCAAAGCTGGACTTAGACATAATTTCACTCTCACAACATTATGGCTGGTTGGAGACAGTCCGAACCACAAGTACCGGGTCCATGGTTCTGGCCGTATACTGGGGGGCGGGGACGACTCCCATTAACCCCTGACTATACCGGGGATACGCTTATCACAATGCCTTTCTGGTCTGTGCTGAAGGAGGGAATTCTGGCAGCCAAGTGGCTTGACCTTTATTAGTGAGCCTGGTTACCCCCTCTCGGAACCACAGACTTAGAAATCGCCAGCTCATATACAGTGCATAAAATATATTTATATATATACCCTTATACACCATTTTTATAAAAAATATCACAAAATTATTCTAAGTCCCTCGGGAAGAGTGAAAGACGCGCACGTTCATTTTCAGAGCTCCTAGACCTTCCTATAAGAAGTTAGCCAAAAAGTAGCTTCGAAAAACGCTTAGGTTAAGTTTCAGAGTTGCTTCTAATGTACCAAAGCTGGACTTTGACATAATTTCACTCTCACAACATTATGGCTGGTTGGAGACAGTCCGAACCACAAGTACCGGGTCCATGGTTCTGGCCGTATACTGGGGGGACGGGGACGACTCCCATTAACCCCTGACTATACCGGGGATACGCTTATCACAATGCCTTTCTGGTCTGTGCTGAAGGAGGGAATTCTGGCAGCCAAGTTGCTTGACCTTTATTAGTGAGCCTGGTTACCCCCTCTCGGAACCACAGACTTAGAAATCGCCAGCTCATATACAGTGCATAAAATATATTTATATATATACCCTTATACACCATTTTTATAAAAAATATCACAAAATTCTTCTAAGTCCCTCGGGAAGAGTGAAAGACGCGCACGTTCATTTTCAGAGCTCCTAGACCTTCCTATAAGAAGTTAGCCAAAAAGTAGCTTCGAAAAACGCTTAGGTTAAGTTTCAGAGTTGCTTCTAATGTACCAAAGCTGGACTTTGACATAATTTCACTCTCACAACATTATGGCTGGTTGGAGACATTCCGAACCACAAGTACCGGGTCCATGGTTCTAGCCGTATACTGGGGGGACGGGGACGACTCCCATTAACCCCTGACTATACCGGGGATACGCTTATCACAATGCCTTTCTGGTCTGTGCTGAAGCAGGGCATTCTGGCAGGCAAGTGGCTTGATCTTTATTAGTGAGCCTGGTTACCCCCTCTTGGAACCACAGACTTAGAAATCGCCAGCTCATATACAGTGCATAAAATATATTTATATATATACTCTTATACACCATTTTAATAAAAAATATCACAAAATTCTTCTAAGTCCCTCGGGAAGAGTGAAAGACGCGCACATTCATTTTCAGAGCTCCTAGACCTTCCTATAAGAAGTTAGCCAAAAAGTAGCTTCGAAAAACGCTTAGGTTAAGTTTCAGAGTTGCTTCTAATGTACCAAAGCTGGACTTAGACATAATTTCACTCTCACAACATTATGGCTGGTTGGAGACAGTCCGAACCACAAGTACCGGGTCCATGGTTCTGGCCGTATACTGGGGGGACGGGGACGACTCCCATTAACCCCTGACTATACCGGGGATACGCTTATCACAATGCCTTTCTGGTCTGTGCTGAAGGAGGGAATTCTGGCAGCCAAGTGGCTTGACCTTTATTAGTGAGCCTGGTTACCCCCTCTCGGAACCACAGACTTAGAAATCGCCAGCTCATATACAGTGCATAAAATATATTTATATATATACCCTTATACACCATTTTTATAAAAAATATCACAAAATTCTTCTAAGTCCCTCGGGAAGAGTGAAAGACGCGCACGTTCATTTTCAGAGCTCCTAGACCTTCCTATAAGAAGTTAGCCAAAAAGTAGCTTCGAAAAACGCTTAGGTTAAGTTTCAGAGTTGCTTCTAATGTACCAAAGCTGGACTTAGACATAATTTCACTCTCACAACATTATGGCTGGTTGGAGACAGTCCGAACCACAAGTACCGGGTCCATGGTTCTGGCCGTATACTGGGGGAACGGGGACGACTCCCATTAACCCCTGACTATACCGGGGATACGCTTATCACAATGCCTTTCTGGTCTGTGCTGAAGCAGGGCATTCTGGCAGGCAAGTGGCTTGACCTTTATTAGTGAGCCTGGTTACCCCGTCTCGGAACCACAGACTTAGAAATCGCCAGCTCATATACAGTGCATAAAATATATTTATATATAAACCCTTATACACCATTTTAATAAAAAATATCACAAAATTCTTCTAAGTCCCTCGGGAAGAGTGAAAGACGCGCACGTTCATTTTCAGAGCTCCTAGACCTTCCTATAAGAAATTAGCCAAAAAGTAGCTTCGAAAAACGCTTAGGTTAAGTTTCAGAGTTGCTTCTAATGTACCAAAGCTGGACTTTGACATAATTTCACTCTCACAACATTATGGCTGGTTGGAGAAAGTCCGAACCACAAGTACCGGGTCCATGGTTCTGGCCGTATACTGGGGGGACGGGGACGACTCCCATTAACCCCTGACTATACCGGGGATACGCTTATCACAATGCCTTTCTGGTCTGTGCTGAAGCAGGGCATTCTGGCAGGCAAGTGGCTTGACCTTTATTAGTGAGCCTGGTTACCCCCTCTCGGAACCACAGACTTAGAAATCGCCAGCTCATATACAGTGCATAAAATATATTTATATATAAACCCTTATACACCATTTTAATAAAAAATATCACAAAATTCTTCTAAGTCCCTCGGGAAGAGTGAAAGACGCGCACGTTCATTTTCAGAGCTCCTAGACCTTCCTATAAGAAATTAGCCAAAAAGTAGCTTCGAAAAACGCTTAGGTTAAGTTTCAGAGTTGCTTCTAATGTACCAAAGCTGGACTTAGACATAATTTCACTCTCACAACATTATGGCTGGTTGGAGACAGTCCGAACCACAAGTACCGGGTCCATGGTTCTGGCCGTATACTGGGGGGACGGGGACGACTCCCATTAACCCCTGACTATACCGGGGATACGCTTATTACAATGCCTTTCTGGTTTGTGCTGAAGCAGGGCATTCTGGCAGGCAAGTGGCTTGACCTTTATTAGTGAGCCTGGTTACCCCCTCTCGGAACCACAGACTTAGAAATCGCCAGCTCATATACAGTGCATAAAATATATTTATATATAAACCCTTATACACCATTTTAATAAAAAATATCACAAAATTCTTCTAAGTCCCTCGGGGAGAGTGAAAGACGCGCACGTTCATTTTCAGAGCTCCTAGACCTTCCTATAAGAAGTTAGCCAAAAAGTAGCTTCGAAAAACGCTTAGGTTAAGTTTCAGAGTTGCTTCTAATGTACCAAAGCTGGACTTTGACATAATTTCACTCTCACAACATTATGGCTGGTTGGAGACAGTCCGAACCACAAGTACCGGGTCCATGGTTCTGGCCGTATACTGGGGGGACGGGGACGACTCCCATTAACCCCTGACTATACCGGGGATACGCTTATCACAATGCCTTTCTGGTCTGTGCTGAAGCAGGGCATTCTGGCAGGCAAGTGGCTTGACCTTTATTAGTGAGCCTGGTTACCCCCTCTTGGAACCACAGACTTAGAAATCGCCAGCTCATATACAGTGCATAAAATATATTTATATATATACTCTTATACACCATTTTAATAAAAAATATCACAAAATTCTCCTAAGTCCCTCGGGAAGAGTGAAAGACGCGCACATTCATTTTCAGAGCTCCTAGACCTTCCTATAAGAAGTTAGCCAAAAAGTAGCTTCGAAAAACGCTTAGGTTAAGTTTCAGAGTTGCTTCTAATGTACCAAAGCTGGACTTAGACATAATTTCACTCTCACATTATGGCTGGTTGGAGACAGTCCGAACCACAAGTACCGGGTCCATGGTTCTGGCCGTATACTGGGGGGACGGGGACGACTCCCATTAACCCCTGACTATACCGGGGATACGCTTATCACAATGCCTTTCTGGTCTGTGCTGAAGGAGGGAATTCTGGCAGCCAAGTGGCTTGACCTTTATTAGTGAGCCTGGTTACCCCCTCTCGGAACCACAGACTTAGAAATCGCCAGCTCATATACAGTGCATAAAATATATTTATATATATACCCTTATACACCATTTTTATAAAAAATATCACAAAATTCTTCTAAGTCCCTCGGGAAGAGTGAAAGACGCGCACGTTCATTTTCAGAGCTCCTAGACCTTCCTATAAGAAGTTAGCCAAAAAGTAGCTTCGAAAAACGCTTAGGTTAAGTTTCAGAGTTGCTTCTAATGTACCAAAGCTGGACTTTGACATAATTTCACTCTCACAACATTATGGCTGGTTGGAGACAGTCCGAACCACAAGTACCGGGTCCATGGTTCTGGCCGTATACTGGGGGGACGGGGACGACTCCCATTAACCCCTGACTATACCGGGGATACGCTTATCACAATGCCTTTCTGGTCTGTGCTGAAGGAGGGAATTCTGGCAGCCAAGTTGCTTGACCTTTATTAGTGAGCCTGGTTACCCCCTCTCGGAACCACAGACTTAGAAATCGCCAGCTCATATACAGTGCATAAAATATATTTATATATATACCCTTATACACCATTTTTATAAAAAATATCACAAAATTCTTCTAAGTCCCTCGGGAAGAGTGAAAGACGCGCACGTTCATTTTCAGAGCTCCTAGACCTTCCTATAAGAAGTTAGCCAAAAAGTAGCTTCGAAAAACGCTTAGGTTAAGTTTCAGAGTTGCTTCTAATGTACCAAAGCTGGACTTTGACATAATTTCACTCTCACAACATTATGGCTGGTTGGAGACAGTCCGAACCACAAGTACCGGGTCCATGGTTCTGGCCGTATACTGGGGGGACGGGGACGACTCCCATTAACCCCTGACTATACCGGGGATACGCTTATCACAATGCCTTTCTGGTCTGTGCTGAAGGAGGGAATTCTGGCAGCCAAGTTGCTTGACCTTTATTAGTGAGCCTGGTTACCCCCTCTCGGAACCACAGACTTAGAAATCGCCAGCTCATATACAGTGCATAAAATATATTTATATATATACCCTTATACACCATTTTTATAAAAAATATCACAAAATTCTTCTAAGTCCCTCGGGAAGAGTGAAAGACGCGCACGTTCATTTTCAGAGCTCCTAGACCTTCCTATAAGAAGTTAGCCAAAAAGTAGCTTCGAAAAACGCTTAGGTTAAGTTTCAGAGTTGCTTCTAATGTACCAAAGCTGGACTTAGACATAATTTCACTCTCACAACATTATGGCTGGTTGGAGACAGTCCGAACCACAAGTACCGGGTCCATGGTTCTGGCCGTATACTGGGGGGCGGGGACGACTCCCATTAACCCCTGACTATACCGGGGATACGCTTATCACAATGCCTTTCTGGTCTGTGCTGAAGGAGGGAATTCTGGCAGCCAAGTGGCTTGACCTTTATTAGTGAGCCTGGTTACCCCCTCTCGGAACCACAGACTTAGAAATCGCCAGCTCATATACAGTGCATAAAATATATTTATATATATACCCTTATACACCATTTTTATAAAAAATATCACAAAATTATTCTAAGTCCCTCGGGAAGAGTGAAAGACGCGCACGTTCATTTTCAGAGCTCCTAGACCTTCCTATAAGAAGTTAGCCAAAAAGTAGCTTCGAAAAACGCTTAGGTTAAGTTTCAGAGTTGCTTCTAATGTACCAAAGCTGGACTTTGACATAATTTCACTCTCACAACATTATGGCTGGTTGGAGACAGTCCGAACCACAAGTACCGGGTCCATGGTTCTGGCCGTATACTGGGGGGACGGGGACGACTCCCATTAACCCCTGACTATACCGGGGATACGCTTATCACAATGCCTTTCTGGTCTGTGCTGAAGGAGGGAATTCTGGCAGCCAAGTTGCTTGACCTTTATTAGTGAGCCTGGTTACCCCCTCTCGGAACCACAGACTTAGAAATCGCCAGCTCATATACAGTGCATAAAATATATTTATATATATACCCTTATACACCATTTTTATAAAAAATATCACAAAATTCTTCTAAGTCCCTCGGGAAGAGTGAAAGACGCGCACGTTCATTTTCAGAGCTCCTAGACCTTCCTATAAGAAGTTAGCCAAAAAGTAGCTTCGAAAAACGCTTAGGTTAAGTTTCAGAGTTGCTTCTAATGTACCAAAGCTGGACTTTGACATAATTTCACTCTCACAACATTATGGCTGGTTGGAGACATTCCGAACCACAAGTACCGGGTCCATGGTTCTAGCCGTATACTGGGGGGACGGGGACGACTCCCATTAACCCCTGACTATACCGGGGATACGCTTATCACAATGCCTTTCTGGTCTGTGCTGAAGCAGGGCATTCTGGCAGGCAAGTGGCTTGATCTTTATTAGTGAGCCTGGTTACCCCCTCTTGGAACCACAGACTTAGAAATCGCCAGCTCATATACAGTGCATAAAATATATTTATATATATACTCTTATACACCATTTTAATAAAAAATATCACAAAATTCTTCTAAGTCCCTCGGGAAGAGTGAAAGACGCGCACATTCATTTTCAGAGCTCCTAGACCTTCCTATAAGAAGTTAGCCAAAAAGTAGCTTCGAAAAACGCTTAGGTTAAGTTTCAGAGTTGCTTCTAATGTACCAAAGCTGGACTTAGACATAATTTCACTCTCACAACATTATGGCTGGTTGGAGACAGTCCGAACCACAAGTACCGGGTCCATGGTTCTGGCCGTATACTGGGGGGACGGGGACGACTCCCATTAACCCCTGACTATACCGGGGATACGCTTATCACAATGCCTTTCTGGTCTGTGCTGAAGGAGGGAATTCTGGCAGCCAAGTGGCTTGACCTTTATTAGTGAGCCTGGTTACCCCCTCTCGGAACCACAGACTTAGAAATCGCCAGCTCATATACAGTGCATAAAATATATTTATATATATACCCTTATACACCATTTTTATAAAAAATATCACAAAATTCTTCTAAGTCCCTCGGGAAGAGTGAAAGACGCGCACGTTCATTTTCAGAGCTCCTAGACCTTCCTATAAGAAGTTAGCCAAAAAGTAGCTTCGAAAAACGCTTAGGTTAAGTTTCAGAGTTGCTTCTAATGTACCAAAGCTGGACTTAGACATAATTTCACTCTCACAACATTATGGCTGGTTGGAGACAGTCCGAACCACAAGTACCGGGTCCATGGTTCTGGCCGTATACTGGGGGAACGGGGACGACTCCCATTAACCCCTGACTATACCGGGGATACGCTTATCACAATGCCTTTCTGGTCTGTGCTGAAGCAGGGCATTCTGGCAGGCAAGTGGCTTGACCTTTATTAGTGAGCCTGGTTACCCCCTCTCGGAACCACAGACTTAGAAATCGCCAGCTCATATACAGTGCATAAAATATATTTATATATAAACCCTTATACACCATTTTAATAAAAAATATCACAAAATTCTTCTAAGTCCCTCGGGAAGAGTGAAAGACGCGCACGTTCATTTTCAGAGCTCCTAGACCTTCCTATAAGAAGTTAGCCAAAAAGTAGCTTCGAAAAACGCTTAGGTTAAGTTTCAGAGTTGCTTCTAATGTACCAAAGCTGGACTTTGACATAATTTCACTCTCACAACATTATGGCTGGTTGGAGACAGTCCGAACCACAAGTACCGGGTCCATGGTTCTGGCCGTATACTGGGGGAACGGGGACGACTCCCATTAACCCCTGACTATACCGGGGATACGCTTATCACAATGCCTTTCTGGTCTGTGCTGAAGCAGGGCATTCTGGCAGGCAAGTGGCTTGACCTTTATTAGTGAGCCTGGTTACCCCCTCTCGGAACCACAGACTTAGAAATCGCCAGCTCATATACAGTGCATAAAATATATTTATATATAAACCCTTATACACCATTTTAATAAAAAATATCACAAAATTCTTCTAAGTCCCTCGGGAAGAGTGAAAGACGCGCACGTTCATTTTCAGAGCTCCTAGACCTTCCTATAAGAAGTTAGCCAAAAAGTAGCTTCGAAAAACGCTTAGGTTAAGTTTCAGAGTTGCTTCTAATGTACCAAAGCTGGACTTAGACATAATTTCACTCTCACAACATTATGGCTGGTTGGAGACAGTCCGAACCACAAGTACCGGGTCCATGGTTCTGGCCGTATACTGGGGGGACGGGGACGACTCCCATTAACCCCTGACTATACCGGAGATACGCTTATCACAATACCTTTCTGGTCTGTGCTGAAGCAGGGCATTCTGGCAGGCAAGTGGCTTGACCTTTATTAGTGAGCCTGGTTACCCCCTCTCGGAACCACAGACTTAGAAATCGCCAGCTCATATACAGTGCATAAAATATATTTATATATAAACCCTTATACACCATTTTAATAAAAAATATCACAAAATTCTTCTAAGTCCCTCGGGAAGAGTGAAAGACGAGCACGTTCATTTTCAGAGCTCTTGGACCTTCCTATAAGAAGTTAGCCAAAAAGTAGCTTCGAAAAACGCTTAGGTTAAGTTTCAGAGTTGCTTCTAATGTACCAAAGCTGGACTTAGACATAATTTCACTCTCACAACATTATGGCTGGTTGGAGACAGTCCGAACCACAAGTACCGGGTCCATGGTTCTGGCCGTATACTGGGGGGACGGGGACGACTCCCATTAACCCCTGACTATACCGGGGATACGCTTATCACAATGCCTTTCTGGTCTGTGCTGAAGGAGGGAATTCTGGCAGCCAAGTGGCTTGACCTTTATTAGTGAGCCTGGTTACCCCCTCTCGGAACCACAGACTTAGAAATCGCCAGCTCATATACAGTGCATAAAATATATTTATATATATACCCTTATACAACATTTTTATAAAAAATATCACAAAATTCTTCTAAGTCCCTCGGGAAGAGTGAAAGACGCGCACGTTCATTTTCAGAGCTCCTAGACCTTCCTATAAGAAGTTAGCCAAAAAGTAGCTTCGAAAAACGCTTAGGTTAAGTTTCAGAGTTGCTTCTAATGTACCAAAGCTGGACTTTGACATAATTTCACTCTCACAACATTATGGCTGGTTGGAGACAGTCCGAACCACAAGTACCAGGTCCATGGTTCTGGCCGTATACTGGGGGGACGGGGACGACTCCCATTAACCCCTGACTATACCGGGGATACGCTTATCACAATGCCTTTCTGGTCTGTGCTGAAGCAGGGCATTCTGGCAGGCAAGTGGCTTGACCTTTATTAGTGAGCCTGGTTACCCCCTCTCGGAACCACAGACTTAGAAATCGCCAGCTCATATACAGTGCATAAAATATATTTATATATAAACCCTTATACACCATTTTAATAAAAAATATCACAAAATTCTTCTAAGTCCCTCGGGAAGAGTGAAAGACGCGCACGTTCATTTTCAGAGCTCCTAGACCTTCCTATAAGAAGTTAGCCAAAAAGTAGCTTCGAAAAACGCTTAGGTTAAGTTTCAGAGTTGCTTCTAATGTACCAAAGCTGGACTTAGACATAATTTCACTCTCACAACATTATGGCTGGTTGGAGACAGTCCGAACCACAAGTACCGGGTCCATGGTTCTGGCCGTATACTGGGGGGACGGGGACGACTCCCATTAACCCCTGACTATACCGGGGATACGCTTATCACAATGCCTTTCTGGTCTGTGCTGAAGCAGGGCATTCTGGCAGGCAAGTGGCTTGACCTTTATTAGTGAGCCTGGTTACCCCCTCTCGGAACCACAGACTTAGAAATCGCCAGCTCATATACAGTGCATAAAATATATTTATATATAAACCCTTATACACCATTTTAATAAAAAATATCACAAAATTCTTCTAAGTCCCTCGGGAAGAGTGAAAGACGCGCACGTTCATTTTCAGAGCTCCTAGACCATACTATAAGAAGTTAGCCAAAAAGTAACTTCGAAAAACGCTTAGGTTAAGTTTCAGAGTTGCTTCTAATGTACCAAAGCTGGACTTAGACATAATTTCACTCTCACAACATTATGGCTGGTTGGAGACAGTCCGAACCACAAGTACCGGGTCCATGGTTCTGGCCGTATACTGGGGGGACGGGGACGACTCCCATTAACCCCTGACTATACCGGGGATACGCTTATCACAATGCCTTTCTGGTCTGTGCTGAAGCAGGGCATTCTGGCAGGCAAGTGGCTTGACCTTTATTAGTGAGCCTGGTTACCCCCTCTCGGAACCACAGACTTAGAAATCGCCAGCTCATATACAGTGCATAAAATATATTTATATATAAACCCTTATACACCATTTTAATAAAAAATATCACAAAATTATTCTAAGTCCCTCGGGAAGAGTGAAAGACGAGCACGTTCATTTTCAGAGCTCCTAGACCTTCCTATAAGAAGTTAGCCAAAAAGTAGCTTCGAAAAACGCTTAGGTTAAGTTTCAGAGTTGCTTCTAATGTACCAAAGCTGGACTTAGACATAATTTCACTCTCACAACATTATGGCTGGTTGGAGACAGTCCGAACCACAAGTACCGGGTCCATGGTTCTGGCCGTATACTGGGGGGACGGGGACGACTCCCATTAACCCCTGACTATACCGGGGATACGCTTATCACAATGCCTTTCTGGTCTGTGCTGAAGCAGGGCATTCTGGCAGGCAAGTGGCTTGACCTTTATTAGTGAGCCTGGTTACCCCGTCTCGGAACCACAGACTTAGAAATCGCCAGCTCATATACAGTGCATAAAATATATTTATATATAAACCCTTATACACCATTTTAATAAAAAATATCACAAAATTCTTCTAAGTCCCTCGGGAAGAGTGAAAGACGCGCACGTTCATTTTCAGAGCTCCTAGACCTTCCTATAAGAAATTAGCCAAAAAGTAGCTTCGAAAAACGCTTAGGTTAAGTTTCAGAGTTGCTTCTAATGTACCAAAGCTGGACTTAGACATAATTTCACTCTCACAACATTATGGCTGGTTGGAGACAGTCCGAACCACAAGTACCGGGTCCATGGTTCTGGCCGTATACTGGGGGGACGGGGACGACTCCCATTAACCCCTGACTATACCGGGGATACGCTTATTACAATGCCTTTCTGGTTTGTGCTGAAGCAGGGAATTCTGGCAGGCAAGTGGCTTGACCTTTATTAGTGAGCCTGGTTACCCCCTCTCGGAACCACAGACTTAGAAATCGCCAGCTCATATACAGTGCATAAAATATATTTATATATAAACCCTTATACACCATTTTAATAAAAAATATCACAAAATTCTTCTAAGTCCCTCGGGGAGAGTGAAAGACGCGCACGTTCATTTTCAGAGCTCCTAGACCTTCCTATAAGAAGTTAGCCAAAAAGTAGCTTCGAAAAACGCTTAGGTTAAGTTTCAGAGTTGCTTCTAATGTACCAAAGCTGGACTTTGACATAATTTCACTCTCACAACATTATGGCTGGTTGGAGACAGTCCGAACCACAAGTACCGGGTCCATGGTTCTGGCCGTATACTGGGGGGACGGGGACGACTCCCATTAACCCCTGACTATACCGGGGATACGCTTATCACAATGCCTTTCTGGTCTGTGCTGAAGCAGGGCATTCTGGCAGGCAAGTGGCTTGACCTTTATTAGTGAGCCTGGTTACCCCCTCTTGGAACCACAGACTTAGAAATCGCCAGCTCATATACAGTGCATAAAATATATTTATATATATACTCTTATACACCATTTTAATAAAAAATATCACAAAATTCTCCTAAGTCCCTCGGGAAGAGTGAAAGACGCGCACATTCATTTTCAGAGCTCCTAGACTTTCCTATAAGAAGTTAGCCAAAAAGTAGCTTCGAAAAACGCTTAGGTTAAGTTTCAGAGTTGCTTCTAATGTACCAAAGCTGGACTTAGACATAATTTCACTCTCACAACATTATGGCTGGTTGGAGACAGTCCGAACCACAAGTACCGGGTCCATGGTTCTGGCCGTATACTGGGGGGACGGGGACGACTCCCATTAACCCCTGACTATACCGGGGATACGCTTATCACAATGCCTTTCTGGTCTGTGCTGAAGGAGGGAATTCTGGCAGCCAAGTGGCTTGACCTTTATTAGTGAGCCTGGTTACCCCCTCTCGGAACCACAGACTTAGAAATCGCCAGCTCATATACAGTGCATAAAATATATTTATATATATACCCTTATACACCATTTTTATAAAAAATATCACAAAATTCTTCTAAGTCCCTCGGGAAGAGTGAAAGACGCGCACGTTCATTTTCAGAGCTCCTAGACCTTCCTATAAGAAGTTAGCCAAAAAGTAGCTTCGAAAAACGCTTAGGTTAAGTTTCAGAGTTGCTTCTAATGTACCAAAGCTGGACTTAGACATAATTTCACTCTCACAACATTATGGCTGGTTGGAGACATTCCGAACCACAAGTACCGGGTCCATGGTTCTAGCCGTATACTGGGGGGACGGGGACGACTCCCATTAACCCCTGACTATACCGGGGATACGCTTATCACAATGCCTTTCTGGTCTGTGCTGAAGCAGGGCATTCTGGCAGGCAAGTGGCTTGATCTTTATTAGTGAGCCTGGTTACCCCCTCTTGGAACCACAGACTTAGAAATCGCCAGCTCATATACAGTGCATAAAATATATTTATATATATACTCTTATACACCATTTTAATAAAAAATATCACAAAATTCTTCTAAGTCCCTCGGGAAGAGTGAAAGACGCGCACATTCATTTTCAGAGCTCCTAGACCTTCCTATAAGAAGTTAGCCAAAAAGTAGCTTCGAAAAACGCTTAGGTTAAGTTTCAGAGTTGCTTCTAATGTACCAAAGCTGGACTTAGACATAATTTCACTCTCACAACATTATGGCTGGTTGGAGACAGTCCGAACCACAAGTACCGGGTCCATGGTTCTGGCCGTATACTGGGGGGACGGGGACGACTCCCATTAACCCCTGACTATACCGGGGATACGCTTATCACAATGCCTTTCTGGTCTGTGCTGAAGGAGGGAATTCTGGCAGCCAAGTGGCTTGACCTTTATTAGTGAGCCTGGTTACCCCCTCTCGGAACCACAGACTTAGAAATCGCCAGCTCATATACAGTGCATAAAATATATTTATATATATACCCTTATACACCATTTTTATAAAAAATATCACAAAATTCTTCTAAGTCCCTCGGGAAGAGTGAAAGACGCGCACGTTCATTTTCAGAGCTTCCAGACCTTCCTATAAGAAGTTAGCCAAAAAGTAGCTTCGAAAAACGCTTAGGTTAAGTTTCAGAGTTGCTTCTAATGTACCAAAGCTGGACTTTGACATAATTTCACTCTCACAACATTATGGCTGGTTGGAGACAGTCCGAACCACAAGTACCGGGTCCATGGTTCTGGCCGTATACTGGGGGAACGGGGACGACTCCCATTAACCCCTGACTATACCGGGGATACGCTTATCACAATGCCTTTCTGGTCTGTGCTGAAGCAGGGCATTCAGGCAGGCAAGTGGCTTGACCTTTATTAGTGAGCCTGGTTACCCCCTCTCGGAACCACAGACTTAGAAATCGCCAGCTCATATACAGTGCATAAAATATATTTATATATAAACCCTTATACACCATTTTAATAAAAAATATCACAAAATTCTTCTAAGTCCCTCGGGAAGAGTGAAAGACGCGCACGTTCATTTTCAGAGCTCCTAGACCTTCCTATAAGAAGTTAGCCAAAAAGTAGCTTCGAAAAACGCTTAGGTTAAGTTTCAGAGTTGCTTCTAATGTACCAAAGCTGGACTTTGACATAATTTCACTCTCACAATATTATGGCTGGTTGGAGACAGTCCGAACCACAAGTACCGGGTCCATGGTTCTGGCCGTATACTGGGGGAACGGGGACGACTCCCATTAACCCCTGACTATACCGGGGATACGCTTATCACAATGCCTTTCTGGTCTGTGCTGAAGCAGGGCATTCTGGCAGGCAAGTGGCTTGACCTTTATTAGTGAGCCTGGTTACCCCCTCTCGGAACCACAGACTTAGAAATCGCCAGCTCATATACAGTGCATAAAATATATATATATATAAACCCTTATACACCATTTTAATAAAAAATATCACAAAATTCTTCTAAGTCCCTCGGGAAGAGTGAAAGACGCGCACGTTCATTTTCAGAGCTCCTAGACCTTCCTATAAGAAGTTAGCCAAAAAGTAGCTTCGAAAAACGCTTAGGTTAAGTTTCAGAGTTGCTTCTAATGTACCAAAGCTGGACTTAGACATAATTTCACTCTCACAACATTATGGCTGGTTGGAGACAGTCCGAACCACAAGTACCGGGTCCATGGTTCTGGCCGTATACTGGGGGGACGGGGACGACTCCCATTAACCCCTGACTATACCGGGGATACGCTTATCACAATGCCTTTTTGGTCTGTGCTGAAGCAGGGCATTCTGGCAGGCAAGTGGCTTGACCTTTATTAGTGAGCCTGGTTACCCCCTCTCGGAACCACAGACTTAGAAATCGCCAGCTCATATACAGTGCATAAAATATATTTATATATAAACCCTTATACACCATTTTAATAAAAAATATCACAAAATTCTTCTAAGTCCCTCGGGAAGAGTGAAAGACGCGCACGTTCATTTTCAGAGCTCTTAGACCTTCCTATAAGAAGTTAGCCAAAAAGTAGCTTCGAAAAACGCTTAGGTTAAGTTTCAGAGTTGCTTCTAATGTACCAAAGCTGGACTTAGACATAATTTCACTCTCACAACATTATGGCTGGTTGGAGACAGTCCGAACCACAAGTACCGGGTCCATGGTTCTGGCCGTATACTGGGGGAACGGGGACGACTCCCATTAACCCCTGACTATACCGGGGATACGCTTATCACAATGCCTTTCTGGTCTGTGCTGAAGCAGGGCATTCTGGCAGGCAAGTGGCTTGACCTTTATTAGTGAGCCTGGTTACCCCCTCTCGGAACCACAGACTTAGAAATCGCCAGCTCATATACAGTGCATAAAATATATTTATATATAAACCCTTATACACCATTTTAATAAAAAATATCACAAAATTCTTCTAAGTCCCTCGGGAAGAGTGAAAGACGCGCACGTTCATTTTCAGAGCTCCTAGACCTTCCTATAAGAAGTTAGCCAAAAAGTAGCTTCGAAAAACGCTTAGGTTAAGTTTCAGAGTTGCTTCTAATGTACCAAAGCTGGACTTAGACATAATTTCACTCTCACAACATTATGGCTGGTTGGAGACAGTCCGAACCACAAGTACCGGGTCCATGGTTCTGGCCGTATACTGGGGGGACGGGGACGACTCCCATTAACCCCTGACTATACCGGGGATACGCTTATCACAATGCCTTTTTGGTCTGTGCTGAAGCAGGGCATTCTGGCAGGCAAGTGGCTTGACCTTTATTAGTGAGCCTGGTTACCCCCTCTCGGAACCACAGACTTAGAAATCGCCAGCTCATATACAGTGCATAAAATATATTTATATATAAACCCTTATACACCATTTTAATAAAAAATATCACAAAATTCTTCTAAGTCCCTCGGGAAGAGTGAAAGACGCGCACGTTCATTTTCAGAGCTCTTAGACCTTCCTATAAGAAGTTAGCCAAAAAGTAGCTTCGAAAAACGCTTAGGTTAAGTTTCAGAGTTGCTTCTAATGTACCAAAGCTGGACTTTGACATAATTTCACTCTCACAACATTATGGCTGGTTGGAGACAGTCCGAACCACAAGTACCGGGTCCATGGTTCTGGCCGTATACTGGGGGGACGGGGACGACTCCCATTAACCCCTGACTATACCGGGGATACGCTTATCACAATGCCTTTCTGGTCTGTGCTGAAGCAGGGCATTCTGGCAGGCAAGTGGCTTGACCTTTATTAGTGAGCCTGGTTACCCCCCCTCGGAACCACAGACTTAGAAATCGCCAGCTCATATACAGTGCATAAAATATATTTATATATAAACCCTTATACACCATTTTAATAAAAAATATCACAAAATTCTTCTAAGTCCCTCGGGAAGAGTGAAAGACGCGCACGTTCATTTTCAGAGCTCCTAGACCTTCCTATAAGAAGTTAGCCAAAAAGTAGCTTCGAAAAACGCTTAGGTTAAGTTTCAGAGTTGCTTCTAATGTACCAAAGCTGGACTTAGACATAATTTCACTCTCACAACATTATGGCTGGTTGGAGACAGTCCGAACCACAAGTACCGGGTCCATGGTTCTGGCCGTATACTGGGGGGACGGGGACGACTCCCATTAACCCCTGACTATACCGGGGATACGCTTATCACAATACCTTTCTGGTCTGTGCTGAAGCAGGGCATTCTGGCAGGCAAGTGGCTTGACCTTTATTAGTGAGCCTGGTTACCCCCTCTCGGAACCACAGACTTAGAAATCGCCAGCTCATATACAGTGCATAAAATATATTTATATATAAACCCTTATACACCATTTTAATAAAAAATATCACAAAATTCTTCTAAGTCCCTCGGGAAGAGTGAAAGACGCGCACGTTCATTTTCAGAGCTCCTAGACCTTCCTATAAGAAGTTAGCCAAAAAGTAGCTTCGAAAAACGCTTAGGTTAAGTTTCAGAGTTGCTTCTAATGTACCAAAGCTGGACTTAGACATAATTTCACTCTCACAACATTATGGCTGGTTGGAGACAGTCCGAACCACAAGTACCGGGTCCATGGTTCTGGCCGTATACTGGGGGGACGGGGACGACTCCCATTAACCCCTGACTATACCGGGGATACGCTTATCACAATACCTTTCTGGTCTGTGCTGAAGCAGGGCATTCTGGCAGGCAAGTGGCTTGACCTTTATTAGTGAGCCTGGTTACCCCCTCTCGGAACCACAGACTTAGAAATCGCCAGCTCATATACAGTGCATAAAATATATTTATATATATACCCTTATACAACATTTTTATAAAAAATATCACAAAATTCTTCTAAGTCCCTTGGGAAGAGTGAAAGACGTGCACGTTCATTTTCAGAGCTCCTAGACCTTCCTATAAGAAGTTAGCCAAAAAGTAGCTTCGAAAAACGCTTAGGTTAAGTTTCAGAGTTGCTTCTAATGTACCAAAGCTGGACTTTGACATAATTTCACTCTCACAACATTATGGCTGGTTGGAGACAGTCCGAACCACAAGTACCGGGTCCATGGTTCTGGCCGTATACTGGGGGGACGGGGACGACTCCCATTAACCCCTGACTATACCGGGGATACGCTTATCACAATGCCTTTCTGGTCTGTGCTGAAGCAGGGCATTCTGGCAGGCAAGTGGCTTGACCTTTATTAGTGAGCCTGGTTACCCCCTCTCGGAACCACAGACTTAGAAATCGCCAGCTCATATACAGTGCATAAAATATATTTATATATAAACCCTTATACACCATTTTAATAAAAAATATCACAAAATTCTTCTAAGTCCCTCGGGAAGAGTGAAAGACGCGCACGTTCATTTTCAGAGCTCCTAGACCTTCCTATAAGAAGTTAGCCAAAAAGTAGCTTCGAAAAACGCTTAGGTTAAGTTTCAGAGTTGCTTCTAATGTACCAAAGCTGGACTTAGACATAATTTCACTCTCACAACATTATGGCTGGTTGGAGACAGTCCGAACCACAAGTACTGGGTCCATGGTTCTGGCCGTATACTGGGGGGACGGGGACGACTCCCATTAACCCCTGACTATACCGGGGATACGCTTATCACAATGCCTTTCTGGTCTGTGCTGAAGCAGGGCATTCTGGCAGGCAAGTGACTTGACCTTTATTAGTGAGCCTGGTTACCCCCTCTCGGAACCACAGACTTAGAAATCGCCAGCTCATATACAGTGCATAAAATATATTTATATATAAACCCTTATACACCATTTTAATAAAAAATATCACAAAATTCTTCTAAGTCCCTCGGGAAGAGTGAAAGACGCGCACGTTCATTTTCAGAGCTCCTAGACCATACTATAAGAAGTTAGCCAAAAAGTAACTTCGAAAAACGCTTAGGTTAACTTTCAGAGTTGCTTCTAATGTACCAAAGCTGGACTTAGACATAATTTCACTCTCACAACATTATGGCTGGTTGGAGACAGTCCGAACCACAAGTACCGGGTCCATGGTTCTGGCCGTATACTGGGGGGACGGGGACGACTCCCATTAACCCCTGACTATACCGGGGATACGCTTATCACAATGCCTTTCTGGTCTGTGCTGAAGCAGGGCATTCTGGCAGGCAAGTGGCTTGACCTTTATTAGTGAGCCTGGTTACCCCCTCTCGGAACCACAGACTTAGAAATCGCCAGCTCATATACAGTGCATAAAATATATTAATATATAAACCCTTATACACCATTTTAATAAAAAATATCACAAAATTCTTCTAAGTCCCTCGGGAAGAGTGAAAGACGCGCACGTTCATTTTCAGAGCTCCTAGACCTTCCTATAAGAAGTTAGCCAAAAAGTAGCTTCGAAAAACGCTTAGGTTAAGTTTCAGAGTTGCTTCTAATGTACCAAAGCTGGACTTTGACATAATTTCACTCTCACAACATTATGGCTGGTTGGAGACAGTCCGAACCACAAGTACCGGGTCCATGGTTCTGGCCGTATACTGGGGGGACGGGGACGACTCCCATTAACCCCTGACTATACCGGGGATACGCTTATCACAATGCCTTTCTGGTCTGTGCTGAAGCAGGGCATTCTGGCAGGCAAGTGGCTTGACCTTTATTAGTGAGCCTGGTTACCCCCTCTCGGAACCACAGACTTAGAAATCGCCAGCTCATATACAGTGCATAAAATATATTAATATATAAACCCTTATACACCATTTTAATAAAAAATATCACAAAATTCTTCTAAGTCCCTCGGGAAGAGTGAAAGACGCGCACGTTCATTTTCAGAGCTCCTAGACCTTCCTATAAGAAGTTAGCCAAAAAGTAGCTTCGAAAAACGCTTAGGTTAAGTTTCAGAGTTGCTTCTAATGTACCAAAGCTGGACTTAGACATAATTTCACTCTCACAACATTATGGCTGGTTGGAGACAGTCCGAACCACAAGTACCGGGTCCATGGTTCTGGCCGTATACTGGGGGGACGGGGACGACTCCCATTAACCCCTGACTATACCGGGGATACGCTTATCACAATGCCTTTTTGGTCTGTGCTGAAGCAGGGCATTCTGGCAGGCAAGTGGCTTGACCTTTATTAGTGAGCCTGGTTACCCCCTCTCGGAACCACAGACTTAGAAATCGCCAGCTCATATACAGTGCATAAAATATATTTATATATAAACCCTTATACACCATTTTAATAAAAAATATCACAAAATTCTTCTAAGTCCCTCGGGAAGAGTGAAAGACGCGCACGTTCATTTTCAGAGCTCTTAGACCTTCCTATAAGAAGTTAGCCAAAAAGTAGCTTCGAAAAACGCTTAGGTTAAGTTTCAGAGTTGCTTCTAATGTACCAAAGCTGGACTTTGACATAATTTCACTCTCACAACATTATGGCTGGTTGGAGACAGTCCGAACCACAAGTACCGGGTCCATGGTTCTGGCCGTATACTGGGGGGACGGGGACGACTCCCATTAACCCCTGACTATACCGGGGATACGCTTATCACAATGCCTTTCTGGTCTGTGCTGAAGCAGGGCATTCTGGCAGGCAAGTGGCTTGACCTTTATTAGTGAGCCTGGTTACCCCCCCTCGGAACCACAGACTTAGAAATCGCCAGCTCATATACAGTGCATAAAATATATTTATATATAAACCCTTATACACCATTTTAATAAAAAATATCACAAAATTCTTCTAAGTCCCTCGGGAAGAGTGAAAGACGCGCACGTTCATTTTCAGAGCTCCTAGACCTTCCTATAAGAAGTTAGCCAAAAAGTAGCTTCGAAAAACGCTTAGGTTAAGTTTCAGAGTTGCTTCTAATGTACCAAAGCTGGACTTAGACATAATTTCACTCTCACAACATTATGGCTGGTTGGAGACAGTCCGAACCACAAGTACCGGGTCCATGGTTCTGGCCGTATACTGGGGGGACGGGGACGACTCCCATTAACCCCTGACTATACCGGGGATACGCTTATCACAATACCTTTCTGGTCTGTGCTGAAGCAGGGCATTCTGGCAGGCAAGTGGCTTGACCTTTATTAGTGAGCCTGGTTACCCCCTCTCGGAACCACAGACTTAGAAATCGCCAGCTCATATACAGTGCATAAAATATATTTATATATAAACCCTTATACACCATTTTAATAAAAAATATCACAAAATTCTTCTAAGTCCCTCGGGAAGAGTGAAAGACGCGCACGTTCATTTTCAGAGCTCCTAGACCTTCCTATAAGAAGTTAGCCAAAAAGTAGCTTCGAAAAACGCTTAGGTTAAGTTTCAGAGTTGCTTCTAATGTACCAAAGCTGGACTTAGACATAATTTCACTCTCACAACATTATGGCTGGTTGGAGACAGTCCGAACCACAAGTACCGGGTCCATGGTTCTGGCCGTATACTGGGGGGACGGGGACGACTCCCATTAACCCCTGACTATACCGGGGATACGCTTATCACAATACCTTTCTGGTCTGTGCTGAAGCAGGGCATTCTGGCAGGCAAGTGGCTTGACCTTTATTAGTGAGCCTGGTTACCCCCTCTCGGAACCACAGACTTAGAAATCGCCAGCTCATATACAGTGCATAAAATATATTTATATATATACCCTTATACAACATTTTTATAAAAAATATCACAAAATTCTTCTAAGTCCCTTGGGAAGAGTGAAAGACGTGCACGTTCATTTTCAGAGCTCCTAGACCTTCCTATAAGAAGTTAGCCAAAAAGTAGCTTCGAAAAACGCTTAGGTTAAGTTTCAGAGTTGCTTCTAATGTACCAAAGCTGGACTTTGACATAATTTCACTCTCACAACATTATGGCTGGTTGGAGACAGTCCGAACCACAAGTACCGGGTCCATGGTTCTGGCCGTATACTGGGGGGACGGGGACGACTCCCATTAACCCCTGACTATACCGGGGATACGCTTATCACAATGCCTTTCTGGTCTGTGCTGAAGCAGGGCATTCTGGCAGGCAAGTGGCTTGACCTTTATTAGTGAGCCTGGTTACCCCCTCTCGGAACCACAGACTTAGAAATCGCCAGCTCATATACAGTGCATAAAATATATTTATATATAAACCCTTATACACCATTTTAATAAAAAATATCACAAAATTCTTCTAAGTCCCTCGGGAAGAGTGAAAGACGCGCACGTTCATTTTCAGAGCTCCTAGACCTTCCTATAAGAAGTTAGCCAAAAAGTAGCTTCGAAAAACGCTTAGGTTAAGTTTCAGAGTTGCTTCTAATGTACCAAAGCTGGACTTAGACATAATTTCACTCTCACAACATTATGGCTGGTTGGAGACAGTCCGAACCACAAGTACTGGGTCCATGGTTCTGGCCGTATACTGGGGGGACGGGGACGACTCCCATTAACCCCTGACTATACCGGGGATACGCTTATCACAATGCCTTTCTGGTCTGTGCTGAAGCAGGGCATTCTGGCAGGCAAGTGACTTGACCTTTATTAGTGAGCCTGGTTACCCCCTCTCGGAACCACAGACTTAGAAATCGCCAGCTCATATACAGTGCATAAAATATATTTATATATAAACCCTTATACACCATTTTAATAAAAAATATCACAAAATTCTTCTAAGTCCCTCGGGAAGAGTGAAAGACGCGCACGTTCATTTTCAGAGCTCCTAGACCATACTATAAGAAGTTAGCCAAAAAGTAACTTCGAAAAACGCTTAGGTTAACTTTCAGAGTTGCTTCTAATGTACCAAAGCTGGACTTAGACATAATTTCACTCTCACAACATTATGGCTGGTTGGAGACAGTCCGAACCACAAGTACCGGGTCCATGGTTCTGGCCGTATACTGGGGGGACGGGGACGACTCCCATTAACCCCTGACTATACCGGGGATACGCTTATCACAATGCCTTTCTGGTCTGTGCTGAAGCAGGGCATTCTGGCAGGCAAGTGGCTTGACCTTTATTAGTGAGCCTGGTTACCCCCTCTCGGAACCACAGACTTAGAAATCGCCAGCTCATATACAGTGCATAAAATATATTAATATATAAACCCTTATACACCATTTTAATAAAAAATATCACAAAATTCTTCTAAGTCCCTCGGGAAGAGTGAAAGACGCGCACGTTCATTTTCAGAGCTCCTAGACCTTCCTATAAGAAGTTAGCCAAAAAGTAGCTTCGAAAAACGCTTAGGTTAAGTTTCAGAGTTGCTTCTAATGTACCAAAGCTGGACTTTGACATAATTTCACTCTCACAACATTATGGCTGGTTGGAGACAGTCCGAACCACAAGTACCGGGTCCATGGTTCTGGCCGTATACTGGGGGGACGGGGACGACTCCCATTAACCCCTGACTATACCGGGGATACGCTTATCACAATGCCTTTCTGGTCTGTGCTGAAGCAGGGCATTCTGGCAGGCAAGTGGCTTGACCTTTATTAGTGAGCCTGGTTACCCCCTCTCGGAACCACAGACTTAGAAATCGCCAGCTCATATACAGTGCATAAAATATATTTATATATAAACCCTTATACACCATTTTAATAAAAAATATCACAAAATTCTTCTAAGTCCCTCGGGAAGAGTGAAAGACGCGCACGTTCATTTTCAGAGCTCCTAGACCTTCCTATAAGAAGTTAGCCAAAAAGTAGCTTCGAAAAACGCTTAGGTTAATTTTCAGAGTTGCTTCTAATGTACCAAAGCTGGACTTAGACATAATTTCACTCTCACAACATTATGGCTGGTTGGAGACAGTCTGAACCACAAGTACCGGGTCCATGGTTCTGGCCGTATACTGGGGGGACGGGGACGACTCCCATTAACCCCTGACTATACCGGGGATACGCTTATCACAATGCCTTTCTGGTCTGTGCTGAAGCAGGGCATTCTGGCAGGCAAGTGGCTTGACCTTTATTAGTGAGCCTGGTTACCCCCTCTCGGAACCACAGACTTAGAAAACGCCAGCTCATATACAGTGCATAAAATATATTTATATATAAACCCTTATACACCATTTTAATAAAAAATATCACAAAATTCTTCTAAGTCCCTCGGGAAGAGTGAAAGACGCGCACGTTCATTTTCAGAGCTCTTAGAACTTCCTATAAGAAGTTATCCAAAAAGTAGCTTCGAAAAACGCTTAGGTTAAGTTTCAGAGTTGCTTCTAATGTACCAAAGCTGGACTTAGACATAATTTCACTCTCACAACATTATGGCTGGTTGGAGACAGTCTGAACCACAAGTACCGGGTCCATGGTTCTGGCCGTATACTGGGGGGACGGGGACGACTCCCATTAACCCCTGACTATACCGGGGATACGCTTATCACAATGCCTTTCTGGTCTGTGCTGAAGCAGGGCATTCTGGCAGGCAAGTGGCTTGACCTTTATTAGTGAGCCTGGTTACCCCCTCTCGGAACCACAGACTTAGAAATCGCCAGCTCATATACAGTGCATAAAATATATTTATATATAAACCCTTATACACCATTTTAATAAAAAATATCACAAAATTCTTCTAAGTCCCTCGGGAAGAGTGAAAGACGCGCACGTTCATTTTCAGAGCTCCTAGACCTTCCTATAAGAAGTTAGCCAAAAAGTAGCTTCGAAAAACGCTTAGGTTAAGTTTCAGAGTTGCTTCTAATGTACCAAAGCTGGACTTAGACATAATTTCACTCTCACAACATTATGGCTGGTTGGAGACAGTCTGAACCACAAGTACCGGGTCCATGGTTCTGGCCGTATACTGGGGGGACGGGGACGACTCCCATTAACCCCTGACTATACCGGGGATACGCTTATCACAATGCCTTTCTGGTCTGTGCTGAAGCAGGGCATTCTGGCAGGCAAGTGGCTTGACCTTTATTAGTGAGCCTGGTTACCCCCTCTCGGAACCACAGACTTAGAAAACGCCAGCTCATATACAGTGCATAAAATATATTTATATATAAACCCTTATACACCATTTTAATAAAAAATATCACAAAATTCTTCTAAGTCCCTCGGGAAGAGTGAAAGACGCGCACGTTCATTTTCAGAGCTCTTAGAACTTCCTATAAGAAGTTATCCAAAAAGTAGCTTCGATAAACGCTTAGGTTAATTTTCAGAGTTGCTTCTAATGTACCAAAGCTGGACTTAGACATAATTTCACTCTCACAACATTATGGCTGGTTGGAGACAGTCTGAACCACAAGTACCGGGTCCATGGTTCTGGCCGTATACTGGGGGGACGGGGACGACTCCCATTAACCCCTGACTATACCGGGGATACGCTTATCACAATGCCTTTCTGGTCTGTGCTGAAGCAGGGCATTCTGGCAGGCAAGTGGCTTGACCTTTATTAGTGAGCCTGGTTACCCCCTCTCGGAACCACAGACTTAGAAAACGCCAGCTCATATACAGTGCATAAAATATATTTATATATAAACCCTTATACACCATTTTAATAAAAAATATCACAAAATTCTTCTAAGTCCCTCGGGAAGAGTGAAAGACGCGCACGTTCATTTTCAGAGCTCTTAGAACTTCCTATAAGAAGTTATCCAAAAAGTAGCTTCGAAAAACGCTTAGGTTAAGTTTCAGAGTTGCTTCTAATGTACCAAAGCTGGACTTAGACATAATTTCACTCTCACAACATTATGGCTGGTTGGAGACAGTCTGAACCACAAGTACCGGGTCCATGGTTCTGGCCGTATACTGGGGGGACGGGGACGACTCCCATTAACCCCTGACTATACCGGGGATACGCTTATCACAATGCCTTTCTGGTCTGTGCTGAAGCAGGGCATTCTGGCAGGCAAGTGGCTTGACCTTTATTAGTGAGCCTGGTTACCCCCTCTCGGAACCACAGACTTAGAAATCGCCAGCTCATATACAGTGCATAAAATATATTTATATATAAACCCTTATACACCATTTTAATAAAAAATATCACAAAATTCTTCTAAGTCCCTCGGGAAGAGTGAAAGACGCGCACGTTCATTTTCAGAGCTCCTAGACCTTCCTATAAGAAGTTAGCCAAAAAGTAGCTTCGAAAAACGCTTAGGTTAAGTTTCAGAGTTGCTTCTAATGTACCAAAGCTGGACTTAGACATAATTTCACTCTCACAACATTATGGCTGGTTGGAGACAGTCTGAACCACAAGTACCGGGTCCATGGTTCTGGCCGTATACTGGGGGGACGGGGACGACTCCCATTAACCCCTGACTATACCGGGGATACGCTTATCACAATGCCTTTCTGGTCTGTGCTGAAGCAGGGCATTCTGGCAGGCAAGTGGCTTGACCTTTATTAGTGAGCCTGGTTACCCCCTCTCGGAACCACAGACTTAGAAAACGCCAGCTCATATACAGTGCATAAAATATATTTATATATAAACCCTTATACACCATTTTAATAAAAAATATCACAAAATTCTTCTAAGTCCCTCGGGAAGAGTGAAAGACGCGCACGTTCATTTTCAGAGCTCTTAGAACTTCCTATAAGAAGTTATCCAAAAAGTAGCTTCGATAAACGCTTAGGTTAAGTTTCAGAGTTGCTTCTAATGTACCAAAGCTGGACTTAGACATAATTTCACTCTCACAACATTATGGCTGGTTGGAGACAGTCTGAACCACAAGTACCGGGTCCATGGTTCTGGCCGTATACTGGGGGGACGGGGACGACTCCCATTAACCCCTGACTATACCGGGGATACGCTTATCACAATGCCTTTCTGGTCTGTGCTGAAGCAGGGCATTCTGGCAGGCAAGTGTCTTGACCTTTATTAGTGAGCCTGGTTACCCCCTCTCGGAACCACAGACTTAGAAATCGCCAGCTCATATACAGTGCATAAAATATATTAATATATAAACCCTTATACACCATTTTAATAAAAAATATCACAAAATTCTTCTAAGTCCCTCGGGAAGAGTGAAAGACGCGCACGTTCATTTTCAGAGCTCCTAGACCTTCCTATAAGAAGTTAGCCAAAAAGTAGCTTCGAAAAACGCTTAGGTTAAGTTTCAGAGTTGCTTCTAATGTACCAAAGCTGGACTTTGACATAATTTCACTCTCACAACATTATGGCTGGTTGGAGACAGTCCGAACCACAAGTACCGGGTCCATGGTTCTGGCCGTATACTGGGGGGACGGGGACGACTCCCATTAACCCCTGACTATACCGGGGATACGCTTATCACAATGCCTTTCTGGTCTGTGCTGAAGCAGGGCATTCTGGCAGGCAAGTGGCTTGACCTTTATTAGTGAGCCTGGTTACCCCCTCTCGGAACCACAGACTTAGAAATCGCCAGCTCATATACAGTGCATAAAATATATTTATATATAAACCCTTATACACCATTTTAATAAAAAATATCACAAAATTCTTCTAAGTCCCTCGGGAAGAGTGAAAGACGCGCACGTTCATTTTCAGAGCTCCTAGACCTTCCTATAAGAAGTTAGCCAAAAAGTAGCTTCGAAAAACGCTTAGGTTAAGTTTCAGAGTTGCTTCTAATGTACCAAAGCTGGACTTTGACATAATTTCACTCTCACAACATTATGGCTGGTTGGAGACAGTCCGAACCACAAGTACCGGGTCCATGGTTCTGGCCGTATACTGGGGGGACGGGGACGACTCCCATTAACCCCTGACTATACCGGGGATACGCTTATCACAATGCCTTTCTGGTCTGTGCTGAAGCAGGGCATTCTGGCAGGCAAGTGGCTTGACCTTTATTAGTGAGCCTGGTTACCCCCTCTCGGAACCACAGACTTAGAAATCGCCAGCTCATATACAGTGCATAAAATATATTTATATATAAACCCTTATACACCATTTTAATAAAAAATATCACAAAATTCTTCTAAGTCCCTCGGGAAAAGTGAAAGACGCGCACGTTCATTTTCAGAGCTCTTAGACCTTCCTATAAGAAGTTATCCAAAAAGTAGCTTCGAAAAACGCTTAGGTTAAGTTTCAGAGTTGCTTCTAATGTACCAAAGCTGGACTTTGACATAATTTCACTCTCACAACATTATGGCTGGTTGGAGACAGTCCGAACCACAAGTACCGGGTCCATGGTTCTGGCCGTATACTGGGGGGACGGGGACGACTCCCATTAACCCCTGACTATACCGGGGATACGCTTATCACAATGCCTTTCTGGTCTGTGCTGAAGCAGGGCATTCTGGCAGGCAAGTGGCTTGACCTTTATTAGTGAGCCTGGTTACCCCCTCTCGGAACCACAGACTTAGAAATCGCCAGCTCATATACAGTGCATAAAAAATATATTTATATATAAACCCTTATACACCATTTTAATAAAAAATATCACAAAATTCTTCTAAGTCCCTCGGGAAGAGTGAAAGACGCGCATGTTCATTTTCAGAGCTCCTAGACCTTCCTATAAGAAGTTATCCAAAAAGCAGCTTCGAAAAACGCTTAGGTTAAGTTTCAGAGTTGCTTCTAATGTACCAAAGCTGGACTTAGACATAATTTCACTCTCACAACATTATGGCTGGTTGGAGACATTCCGAACCACAAGTACCGTGTCCATGGTTCTAGCCGTATACTGGGGGGACAGGGACGACTCCCATTAACCCCTGACTATACCGGGGATACGCTTATCACAATGCCTTTCTGGTCTGTGCTGAAGCAGGGCATTCTGGCAGGCAAGTGGCTTGACCTTTATTAGTGAGCCTGGTTACCCCCTCTTGGAACCACAGACTTAGAAATCGCCAGCTCATATACAGTGCATAAAATATATTTATATATAAACCCTTATACACCATTTTAATAAAAAATATCACAAAATTCTTCTAAGTCCCTCGGGAAGAGTGAAAGACGAGCACGTTCATTTTCAGAGCTCTTAGACCTTCCTATAAGAAGTTAGCCAAAAAGTAGCTTCGAAAAACGCTTAGGTTAAGTTTCAGAGTTGCTTCTAATGTACCAAAGCTGGACTTAGACATAATTTCACTCTCACAACATTATGGCTGGTTGGAGACAGTCCGAACCACAAGTACCGGGTCCATGGTTCTGGCCGTATACTGGGGGGACGGAGACGACTCCCATTAACCCCTGACTATACCGGGGATACGCTTATCACAATGCCTTTCTGGTCTGTGCTGAAGCAGGGCATTCTGGCATGCAAGTGGCTTGACCTTTATTAGTGAGCCTGGTTAACCCCTCTCGGAACCACAGACTTAGAAATCGCCAGCTCATATACAGTGCATAAAATATATTTATATATAAACCCTTATACACCATTTTAATAAAAAATATCACAAAATTCTTCTAAGTCCCTCGGAAAGAGTGAAAGACGCGCACGTTCATTTTCAGAGCTCCTAGACCTTCCTATAAGAAGTTATCCAAAAAGTAGCTTCGAAAAACGCTTAGGTTAAGTTTCAGAGTTGCTTCTAATGTACCAAAGCTGGACTTAGACATAATTTCACTCTCACAACATTATGGCTGGTTGGAGACAGTCCGAACCACAAGTACCGGGTCCATGGTTCTGGCCGTATACTGGGGGGACGGGGACGACTCCCATTAACCCCTGACTATACCGGGGATACGCTTATCACAATGCCTTTCTGGTCTGTGCTGAAGGAGGGAATTCTGGCAGCCAAGTGGCTTGACATTTATTAGTGAGCCTGGTTACCCCCTCTCGGAACCACAGACTTAGAAATCGCCAGCTCATATACAGTGCATAAAATATATTTATATATATACCCTTATACAACATTTTTATAAAAAATATCACAAAATTCTTCTAAGTCCCTCGGGAAGAGTGAAAGACGCGCACGTTCATTTTCAGAGCTCCTAGACCTTCCTATAAGAAGTTAGCCAAAAAGTAGCTTCGAAAAACGCTTAGGTTAAGTTTCAGAGTTGCTTCTAATGTACCAAAGCTGGACTTTGACATAATTTCACTCTCACAACATTATGGCTGGTTGGAGACAGTCCGAACCACAAGTACCGGGTCCATGGTTCTGGCCGTATACTGGGGGGACGGGGACGACTCCCATTAACCCCTGACTATACCGGGGATACGCTTATCACAATGCCTTTCTGGTCTGTGCTGAAGCAGGGCATTCTGGCAGGCAAGTGGCTTGACCTTTATTAGTGAGCCTGGTTACCCCCTCTTGGAACCACAGACTTAGAAATCGCCAGCTCATATACAGTGCATAAAATATATTTATATATATACCCTTATACACCATTTTAATAAAAAATATCACAAAATTCTTCTAAGTCCCTCGGGAAGAGTGAAAGACGCGCACGTTCATTTTCAGAGCTCCTAGACCTTCCTATAAGAAGTTATCCAAAAAGTAGCTTCGAAAAACGCTTAGGTTAAGTTTCAGAGTTGCTTCTAATGTACCAAAGCTGGACTTAGACATAATTTCACTCTCACAACATTATGGCTGGTTGGAGACATTCCGAACCACAAGTACCGGGTCCATGGTTCTAGCCGTATACTGGGGGGACAGGGACGACTCCCATTAACCCCTGACTATACCGGGGATACGCTTATCACAATGCCTTTCTGGTCTGTGCTGAAGCAGGGCATTCTGGCAGGCAAGTGGCTTGACCTTTATTAGTGAGCCTGGTTACCCTCTCTTTGAACCACAGACTTAGAAATCGCCAGCTCATATACAGTGCATAAAATATATTTATATATAAACCCTTATACACCATTTTAATAAAAAATATCACAAAATTCTTCTAAGTCCCTCGGGAAGAGTGAAATTTCACTCGTTCATTCGCACGTTCATTTTCAGAGCTCTTAGACCTTCCTATAAGAAGTTAGCCAAAAAGTAGCTTCGAAAAACGCTTAGGTTAAGTTTCAGAGTTGCTTCTAATGTACCAAAGCTGGACTTAGACATAATTTCACTCTCACAACATTATGGCTGGTTGGAGACAGTCCGAACCACAAGTACCGGGTCCATGGTTCTGGCCGTATACTGGGGGGACGGGGACGACTCCCATTAACCCCTGACTATACCGGGGATACGCTTATCACAATGCCTTTCTGGTCTGTGCTGAAGGAGGGAATTCTGGCAGCCAAGTGGCTTGACATTTATTAGTGAGCCTGGTTACCCCCTCTCGGAACCACAGACTTAGAAATCGCCAGCTCATATGCAGTGCATAAAATATATTTATATATATACCCTTATACAACATTTTTATAAAAAATATCACAAAATTCTTCTAAGTCCCTCGGGAAGAGTGAAAGACGCGCACGTTCATTTTCAGAGCTCCTAGACCTTCCTATAAGAAGTTAGCCAAAAAGTAGCTTCGAAAAACGCTTAGGTTAAGTTTCAGAGTTGCTTCTAATGTACCAAAGCTGGACTTTGACATAATTTCACTCTCACAACATTATGGCTGGTTGGAGACAGTCCGAACCACAAGTACCGGGTCCATGGTTTTGGCCGTATACTGGGGGGACGGGGACGACTCCCATTAACCCCTGACTATACCGGGGATACGCTTATCACAATGCCTTTCTGGTCTGTGCTGAAGCAGGGCATTCTGGCAGGCAAGTGGCTTGACCTTTATTAGTGAGCCTGGTTACCCCCTCTCGGAACCACAGACTTAGAAATCGCCAGCTCATATACAGTGCATAAAATATATTTATATATAAACCCTTATACACCATTTTAATAAAAAATATCACAAAATTCTTCTAAGTCCCTCGGGAAGAGTGAAAGACGCGCACGTTCATTTTCAGAGCTCCTAGACCTTCCTATAAGAAGTTAGCCAAAAAGTAGCTTAGGTTAAGTTTCAGAGTTGCTTCTAATGTACCAAAGCTGGACTTTGACATAATTTCACTCTCACAACATTATGGCTGGTTGGAGACAGTCCGAACCACAAGTACCGGGTCCATGGTTCTGGCCGTATACTGGGGGGACGGGGACGACTCCCATTAACCCCTGACTATACCGGGGATACGCTTATCACAATGCCTTTCTGGTCTGTGCTGAAGCAGGGCATTCTGGCAGGCAAGTGGCTTGACCTTTATTAGTGAGCCTGGTTACCCCCTCTTGGAACCACAGACTTAGAAATCGCCAGCTCATATACAGTGCATAAAATATATTTATATATATACCCTTATACACCATTTTAATAAAAAATATCACAAAATTCTTCTAAGTCCCTCGGGAAGAGTGAAAGACGCGCACGTTCATTTTCAGAGCTCCTAGACCTTCCTATAAGAAGTTATCCAAAAAGTAGCTTCGAAAAACGCTTAGGTTAAGTTTCAGAGTTGCTTCTAATGTACCAAAGCTGGACTTAGACATAATTTCACTCTCACAACATTATGGCTGGTTGGAGACATTCCGAACCACAAGTACCGGGTCCATGGTTCTAGCCGTATACTGGGGGGACAGGGACGACTCCCATTAACCCCTGACTATACCGGGGATACGCTTATCACAATGCCTTTCTGGTCTGTGCTGAAGCAGGGCATTCTGGCAGGCAAGTGGCTTGACCTTTATTAGTGAGCCTGGTTACCCTCTCTTTGAACCACAGACTTAGAAATCGCCAGCTCATATACAGTGCATAAAATATATTTATATATAAACCCTTATACACCATTTTAATAAAAAATATCACAAAATTCTTCTAAGTCCCTCGGGAAGAGTGAAAGACGCGCACGTTCATTTTCAGAGCTCCTAGACCTTCCTATAAGAAGTTATCCAAAAAGTAGCTTCGAAAAACGCTTAGGTTAAGTTTCAGAGTTGCTTCTAATGTACCAAAGCTGGACTTAGACATAATTTCACTCTCACAACATTATGGATGGTTGGAGACATTCCGAACCACAAGTACCGGGTCCATGGTTCTAGCCGTATACTGGGGGGACGGGGACGACTCCCATTAACCCCTGACTATACCGGGGATACGCTTATCACAATGCCTTTCTGGTCTGTGCTGAAGGAGGGAATTCTGGCAGCCAAGTGGCTTGACATTTATTAGTGAGCCTGGTTACCCCCTCTCGGAACCACAGACTTAGAAATCGCCAGCTCATATACAGTGCATAAAATATATTTATATATATACCCTTATACAACATTTTTATAAAAAATATCACAAAATTCTTCTAAGTCCCTCGGGAAGAGTGAAAGACGCGCACGTTCATTTTCAGAGCTCCTAGACCTTCCTATAAGAAGTTAGCCAAAAAGTAGCTTCGAAAAACGCTTAGGTTAAGTTTCAGAGTTGCTTCTAATGTACCAAAGCTGGACTTTGACATAATTTCACTCTCACAACATTATGGCTGGTTGGAGACAGTCCGAACCACAAGTACCGGGTCCATGGTTCTGGCCGTATACTGGGGGGACGGGGACGACTCCCATTAACCCCTGACTATACCGGGGATACGCTTATCACAATGCCTTTCTGGTCTGTGCTGAAGCAGGGCATTCTGGCAGGCAAGTGGCTTGACCTTTATTAGTGAGCCTGGTTACCCCCTCTCGGAACCACAGACTTAGAAATCGCCAGCTCATATACAGTGCATAAAATATATTTATATATAAACCCTTATACACCATTTTAATAAAAAATATCACAAAATTCTTCTAAGTCCCTCGGGAAGAGTGAAAGACGCGCACGTTCATTTTCAGAGCTCCTAGACCTTCCTATAAGAAGTTAGCCAAAAAGTAGCTTAGGTTAAGTTTCAGAGTTGCTTCTAATGTACCAAAGCTGGACTTTGACATAATTTCACTCTCACAACATTATGGCTGGTTGGAGACAGTCCGAACCACAAGTACCGGGTCCATGGTTCTGGCCGTATACTGGGGGGACGGGGACGACTCCCATTAACCCCTGACTATACCGGGGATACGCTTATCACAATGCCTTTCTGGTCTGTGCTGAAGCAGGGCATTCTGGCAGGCAAGTGGCTTGACCTTTATTAGTGAGCCTGGTTACCCCCTCTTGGAACCACAGACTTAGAAATCGCCAGCTCATATACAGTGCATAAAATATATTTATATATATACCCTTATACACCATTTTAATAAAAAATATCACAAAATTCTTCTAAGTCCCTCGGGAAGAGTGAAAGACGCGCACGTTCATTTTCAGAGCTCCTAGACCTTCCTATAAGAAGTTAGCCAAAAAGTAGCTTCGAAAAACGCTTAGGTTAAGTTTCAGAGTTGCTTCTAATGTACCAAAGCTGGACTTAGACATCATTTCACTCTCACAACATTATGGCTGGTTGGAGACAGTCCGAACCACAAGTACCGGGTCCATGGTTCTGGCCGTATACTGGGGGGACGGGGACGACTCCAATTAACCCCTGACTATACCGGGGATACGCTTATCACAATGCCTTTCTGGTCTGTGCTGAAGGAGGGAATTCTGGCAGCCAAGTGGCTTGACATTTATTAGTGAGCCTGGTTACCCCCTCTCGGAACCACAGACTTAGAAATCGCCAGCTCATATACAGTGCATAAAATATATTTATATATATACCCTTATACAACATTTTTATAAAAAATATCACAAAATTCTTCTAAGTCCCTCGGGAAGAGTGAAAGACGCGCACGTTCATTTTCAGAGCTCCTAGACCTTCCTATAAGAAGTTAGCCAAAAAGTAGCTTCGAAAAACGCTTAGGTTAAGTTTCAGAGTTGCTTCTAATGTACCAAAGCTGGACTTTGACATAATTTCACTCTCACAACATTATGGCTGGTTGGAGACAGTCCGAACCACAAGTACCGGGTCCATGGTTCTGGCCGTATACTGGGGGGACGGGGACGACTCCCATTAACCCCTGACTATACCGGGGATACGCTTATCACAATGCCTTTCTGGTCTGTGCTGAAGCAGGGCATTCTGGCAGGCAAGTGGCTTGACCTTTATTAGTGAGCCTGGTTACCCCCTCTCGGAACCACAGACTTAGAAATCGCCAGCTCATATACAGTGCATAAAATATATTTATATATAAACCCTTATACACCATTTTAATAAAAAATATCACAAAATTCTTCTAAGTCCCTCGGGAAGAGTGAAAGACGCGCACGTTCATTTTCAGAGCTCCTAGACCTTCCTATAAGAAGTTAGCCAAAAAGTAGCTTAGGTTAAGTTTCAGAGTTGCTTCTAATGTACCAAAGCTGGACTTTGACATAATTTCACTCACAACATTATGGCTGGTTGGAGACAGTCCGAACCACAAGTACCGGGTCCATGGTTCTGGCCGTATACTGGGGGGACGGGGACGACTCCCATTAACCCCTGACTATACCGGGGATACGCTTATCACAATGCCTTTCTGGTCTGTGCTGAAGCAGGGCATTCTGGCAGGCAAGTGGCTTGACCTTTATTAGTGAGCCTGGTTACCCCCTCTTGGAACCACAGACTTAGAAATCGCCAGCTCATATACAGTGCATAAAATATATTTATATATATACCCTTATACACCATTTTAATAAAAAATATCACAAAATTCTTCTAAGTCCCTCGGGAAGAGTGAAAGACGCGCACGTTCATTTTCAGAGCTCCTAGACCTTCCTATAAGAAGTTAGCCAAAAAGTAGCTTCGAAAAACGCTTAGGTTAAGTTTCAGAGTTGCTTCTAATGTACCAAAGCTGGACTTTGACATAATTTCACTCTCACAACATTATGGCTGGTTGGAGACAGTCCGAACCACAAGTACCGGGTCCATGGTTCTGGCCGTATACTGGGGGGACGGGGACGACTCCCATTAACCCCTGACTATACCGGGGATACGCTTATCACAATGCCTTTCTGGTCTGTGCTGAAGCAGGGCATTCTGGCAGGCAAGTGGCTTGACCTTTATTAGTGAGCCTGGTTACCCCCTCTCGGAACCACAGACTTAGAAATCGCCAGCTCATATACAGTGCATAAAATATATTTATATATAAACCCTTATACACCATTTTAATAAAAAATATCACAAAATTCTTCTAAGTCCCTCGGGAAGAGTGAAAGACGCGCACGTTCATTTTCAGAGCTCCTAGACCTTCCTATAAGAAGTTATCCAAAAAGTAGCTTCGAAAAACGCTTAGGTTAAGTTTCAGAGTACTTCTAATGTACCAAAGCTGGACTTAGACATAATTTCACTCTCACAACATTATGGCTGGTTGGAGACATTCCGAACCACAAGTACCGGGTCCATGGTTCTAGCCGTATACTGGGGGGACAGGGACGACTCCCATTAACCCCTGACTATACCGGGGATACGCTTATCACAATGCCTTTCTGGTCTGTGCTGAAGCAGGGCATTCTGGCAGGCAAGTGGCTTGACCTTTATTAGTGAGCCTGGTTACCCCCTCTTGGAACCACAGACTTAGAAATCGCCAGCTCATATACAGTGCATAAAATATATTTATATATAAACCCTTATACACCATTTTAATAAAAAATATCACAAAATTCTTCTAAGTCCCTCGGGAAAAGTGAAAGACGCGCACGTTCATTTTCAGAGCTCCTAGACCTTCCTATAAGAAGTTAGCCAAAAAGTAGCTTCGAAAAACGCTTAGGTTAAGTTTCAGAGTTGCTTCTAATGTACCAAAGCTGGACTTTGACATAATTTCACTCTCACAACATTATGGCTGGTTGGAGACAGTCCGAACCACAAGTACCGGGTCCATGGTTCTGGCCGTATACTGGGGGGACGGGGACGACTCCCATTAACCCCTGACTATACCGGGGATACGCTTATCACAATGCCTTTCTGGTCTGTGCTGAAGCAGGGCATTCTGGCAGGCAAGTGGCTTGACCTTAATTAGTGAGCCTGGTTAACCCCTCTCGGAACCACAGACTTAGAAATCGCCAGCTCATATACAGTGCATAAAATATATTTATATATAAACCCTTATACACCATTTTAATAAAAAATATCACAAAATTCTTCTAAGTCCCTCGGGAAGAGTGAAAGACGCGCACGTTCATTTTCAGAGCTCCTAGACCTTCCTATAAGAAGTTATCCAAAAAGTAGCTTCGAAAAACGCTTAGGTTAAGTTTCAGAGTTGCTTCTAATGTACCAAAGCTGGACTTAGACATAATTTCACTCTCACAACATTATGGCTGGTTGGAGACATTCCGAACCACAAGTACCGGGTCCATGGTTCTAGCCGTATACTGGGGGGACAGGGACGACTCCCATTAACCCCTGACTATACCGGGGATACGCTTATCACAATGCCTTTCTGGTCTGTGCTGAAGCAGGGCATTCTGGCAGGCAAGTGGCTTGACCTTTATTAGTGAGCCTGGTTACCCCCTCTTGGAACCACAGACTTAGAAATCGCCAGCTCATATACAGTGCATAAAATATATTTATATATAAACCCTTATACACCATTTTAATAAAAAATATCACAAAATTCTTCTAAGTCCCTCGGGAAGAGTGAAAGACGCGCACGTTCATTTTCAGAGCTCCTAGACCTTCCTATAAGAAGTTAGCCAAAAAGTAGCTTCGAAAAACGCTTAGGTTAAGTTTCAGAGTTGCTTCTAATGTACCAAAGCTGGACTTAGACATAATTTCACTCTCACAACATTATGGCTGGTTGGAGACATTCCGAACCACAAGTACCGGGTCCATGGTTCTAGCCGTATACTGGGGGGACGGGGACGACTCCCATTAACCCCTGACTATACCGGGGATACGCTTATCACAATGCCTTTCTGGTCTGTGCT
The DNA here is from genome assembly GCF_040206685.1 of Ascaphus truei. Lineage (NCBI taxonomy): Eukaryota > Metazoa > Chordata > Amphibia > Anura > Ascaphidae > Ascaphus > Ascaphus truei. The sequence goes on along the minus strand of NW_027454207.1, from coordinate 551,758 downwards.
GAAGCAGGGCATTCTGGCAGGCAAGTGGCTTGACCTTTATTAGTGAGCCTGGTTACCCCCTCTCGGAACCTCAGACTTAGAAATCGCCAGCTCATATACAGTGCATAAAATATATTTATATATAAACCCTTATACACCATTTTAATAAAAAATATCACAAAATTCTTCTAAGTCCCTCGGGAAGAGTGAAAGACGCGCACGTTCATTTTCAGAGCTCTTAGACCTTCCTATAAGAAGTTATCCAAAAAGTAGCTTCGAAAAACGCTTAGGTTAAGTTTCAGAGTTGCTTCTAATGTACCAAAGCTGGACTTAGACATAATTTCACTCTCACAACATTATGGCTGGTTGGAGACATTCCGAACCACAAGTACCGGGTCCATGGTTCTAGCCGTATACTGGGGGGACGGGGACGACTCCCATTAACCCCTGACTATACCGGGGATACGCTTATCACAATGCCTTTCTGGTCTGTGCTGAAGCAGGGCATTCTGGCAGGCAAGTGGCTTGACCTTTATTAGTGAGCCTGGTTACCCCCTCTCGGAACCACAGACTTAGAAATCGCCAGCTCATATACAGTGCATAAAATATATTTATATATAAACCCTTATACACCATTTTAATAAAAAATATCACAAAATTCTTCTAAGTCCCTCGGGAAGAGTGAAAGACGCGCACGTTCATTTTCAGAGCTCCTAGACCTTCCTATAAGAAGTTAGCCAAAAAGTAGCTCGAAAAACGCTTAGGTTAAGTTTCAGAGTTGCTTCTAATGTACCAAAGCTGGACTTAGACATAATTTCACTCTCACAACATTATGGCTGGTTGGAGACAGTCCGAACCACAAGTACCGGGTCCATGGTTCTGGCCGTATACTGGGGGGACGGGGACGACTCCCATTAACCCCTGACTATACCGGGAATACGCTTATCACAATGCCTTTTGGTCTGTGCTGAAGCAGGGCATTCTGGCAGGCAAGTGGCTTGACCTTTATTAGTGAGCCTGGTTACCCCCTCTCGGAACTACAGACTTAGAAATCGCCAGCTCATATACAGTGCATAAAATATATTTATATATAAACCCTTATACACCATTTTAATAAAAAATATCACAAAATTCTTCTAAGTCCCTCGGGAAGAGTGAAAGACGCGCACGTTCATTTTCAGAGCTCCTAGACCTTCCTATAAGAAGTTAGCCAAAAAGTAGCTTCGAAAAACGCTTAGGTTAAGTTTCAGAGTTGCTTCTAATGTACCAAAGCTGGACTTAGACATAATTTCACTCTCACAACATTATGGCTGGTTGGAGACATTCCGAACCACAAGTACCGGGTCCATGGTTCTAGCCGTATACTGGGGGGACGGGGACGACTCCCATTAACCCCTGACTATACCGGGGATACGCTTATCACAATGACTTTCTGGTCTGTGCTGAAGCAGGGCATTCTGGCAGGCAAGTGGCTTGACCTTTATTAGTGAGCCTGGTTACCCCCTCTCGGAACCTCAGACTTAGAAATCGCCAGCTCATATACAGTGCATAAAATATATTTATATATAAACCCTTATACACCATTTTAATAAAAAATATCACAAAATTCTTCTAAGTCCCTCGGGAAGAGTGAAAGACGCGCACGTTCATTTTCAGAGCTCTTAGACCTTCCTATAAGAAGTTATCCAAAAAGTAGCTTCGAAAAACGCTTAGGTTAAGTTTCAGAGTTGCTTCTAATGTACCAAAGCTGGACTTAGACATAATTTCACTCTCACAACATTATGGCTGGTTGGAGACATTCCGAACCACAAGTACCGGGTCCATGGTTCTAGCCGTATACTGGGGGGACGGGGACGACTCCCATTAACCCCTGACTATACCGGGGATACGCTTATCACAATGCCTTTCTGGTCTGTGCTGAAGCAGGGCATTCTGGCAGGCAAGTGGCTTGACCTTTATTAGTGAGCCTGGTTACCCCCTCTCGGAACCTCAGACTTAGAAATCGCCAGCTCATATACAGTGCATAAAATATATTTATATATAAACCCTTATACACCATTTTAATAAAAAATATCACAAAATTCTTCTAAGTCCATCGGGAAGAGTGAAAGACGCGCACGTTCATTTTCAGAGCTCCTAGACCTTCCTATAAGAAGTTAGCCAAAAAGTAGCTTCGAAAAACGCTTAGGTTAAGTTTCAGAGTTGCTTCTAATGTACCAAAGCTGGGTAGAAAGTACTTTTTCTCCCTTCCTGTTAATGCCACAGACTTCCCCTTTACAGTGCACACTTTGTCTAATCCTCCCCGCTTCAGCCCAGAAATATTGAGCTTCAGATGTGTTGTTAACGTTGAGTAAAATAGTTGCTCGCAGCTTTTCTAGGAACACATTCTGAAATCGCGTATATCTTTGCTTCTACACATAGCAATGTATTGTGCTTTGCTTTACACACTATTCTACCGTCAAGAGGAGAGAATTCATCAAGTTTAATAAGCACAAACACTGTATAAGTCGAATTTCAGCATTTTTGTGTGACCGGGAAAACCACAGTCACAAGCCGAGCTGCAGTTCCATAGAAATTTCAGTTTTACCGCTGAACTAGAAATGGGTAGAAAGTACTTTTTCTCCCTTCCTGTTAATGCCACAGACTTCCCCTTTATAGTGCACACTTTGTCTAATCCTCCCCGCTTCAGCCCAGAAATATTAAGCTTCAGATGTGTTGTTAACGTTGAGTAAAAAAGTTGCTCGCAGCTGTTCTAGGAACACATTCTGAAATCGCGTATATCTTTGCTTCTACACATAGCAATGTATTGTGCTTTGCTTTACACACTATTCTACCGTCAAGAGGAGAGAATTCATCAAGTTTAATAAGCACAAACACTGTATAAGTCGAATTTCAGCATTTTTGTGTGACCGGGAAAACCACAGTCACAAGCCGAGCTGCAGTTCCATAGAAATTTCAGTTTTAGCTGAACTAAAAATGGGTAGAAAGTACTTTTTCTCCCTTCCTGTTAATGCCACAGACTTCCCCTTTACAGTGCACACTTTGTCTAATCCTCCCCGCTTCAGCCCAGAAATATTGAGCTTCAGATGTGTTGTTAACGTTGAGTAAAAAAGTTGCTCGCAGCTGTTCTAGGAACACATTCTGAAATCGCGTATATCTTTGCTTCTACACATAGCAATGTATTGTGCTTTGCTTTACACACTATTCTACCGTCAAGAGGAGAGAATTCATCAAGTTTAATAAGCACAAACACTGTATAAGTCGAATTTCAGCATTTTTGTGTGACCGGGAAAACCACAGTCACAAGACGAGCTGCAGTTCCATAGAATTTTCAGTTTTACCGCTGAACTAGAAATGGGTAGAAAGTACTTTTTCTCCCTTCCTGTTAATGCCACAGACTTCCCCTTTACAGTGCACACTTTGTCTAATCCTCCCCGCTTCAGCCCAGAAATATTGAGCTTCAGATGTGTTGTTAACGTTGAGTAAAAAAGTTGCTCGCAGCTGTTCTAGGAACACATTCTGAAATCGCGTATATCTTTGCTTCTACACATAGCAATGTATTGTGCTTTGCTTTACACACTATTCTACCGTCAAGAGGAGAGAATTCATCAAGTTTAATAAGCACAAACACTGTATAAGTCGAATTTCAGCATTTTTGTGTGACCGGGAAAACCACAGTCACAAGCCGAGCTGCAGTTCCATAGAAATTTCAGTTTTACCGCTGAACTAAAAATGGGTAGAAAGTACTTTTTCTCCCTTCCTGTTAATGCCACAGACTTCCCCTTTACAGTGCACACTTTGTCTAATCCTCCCCGCTTCAGCCCAGAAATATTGAGCTTCAGATGTGTTGTTAACGTTGAGTAAAAAAGTTGCTCGCAGCTGTTCTAGGAACACATTCTGAAATCGCGTATATCTTTGCTTCTACACATAGCAATGTATTGAGCTTTGCTTTACACACTATTCTACCGTCAAGAGGAGAGAATTCATCTACACATAGCAATGTATTGTGCTTTGCTTTACACACTATTCTACCGTCAAGAGGAGAGAATTCATCAAGTTTAATAAGCACAAACACTGTATAAGTCGAATTTCAGCATTTTTGTGTGACCGGGAAAACCACAGTCACAAGCCGAGCTGCAGTTCCATAGAAATTTCAGTTTTACCGCTGAACTAAAAATGGGTAGAAAGTACTTTTTCTCCCTTCCTGTTAATGCCACAGACTTCCCCTTTACAGTGCACACTTTGTCTAATCCTCCCCGCTTCAGCCCAGAAATATTGAGCTTCAGATGTGTTGTTAACGTTGAGTAAAATAGTTGCTCGCAGCTGTTCTAGGAACACATTCTGAAATCGCGTATATCTTTGCTTCTACACATAGCAATGTATTGTGCTTTGCTTTACACACTATTCTACCGTCAAGAGGAGAGAATTCATCAAGTTTAATAAGCACAAACACTGTATAAGTCGAATTTCAGCATTTTTGTGTGACCGGGAAAACCACAGTCACAAGCCGAGCAGCAGTTCCATAGAAATGTCAGTTTTACCGCTGAACTAAAAATGGGTAGAAAGTACTTTTTCTCCCTTCCTGTTAATGCCACAGACTTCCCCTTTACAGTGCACACTTTGTCTAATCTTCCCCGCTTCAGCCCAGAAATATTGAGCTTCAGATGTGTTGTTAACGTTGAGTAAAATAGTTGCTCGCAGCTGTTCTAGGAACACATTCTGAAATCGCGTATATCTTTGCTTCTACACATAGCAATGTATTGTGCTTTGCTTTACACACTATTCTACCGTCAAGAGGAGAGAATTCATCAAGTTTAATAAGCACAAACACTGTATAAGTCGAATTTCAGCATTTTTGTGTGACCGGGAAAACCACAGTCACAAGCCGAGCAGCAGTTCCATAGAAATGTCAGTTTTACCGCTCAACTAAAAATGGGTAGAAAGTACTTTTTCTCCCTTCCTGTTAATGCCACAGACTTCCCCTTTACAGTGCACACTTTGTCTAATCCTCCCCGCTTCAGCCCAGAAATATTGAGCTTCAGATGTGTTGTTAACGTTGAGTAAAAAAGTTGCTCGCAGCTGTTCTAGGAACACATTCTGAAATCGCGTATATCTTTGCTTCTACACATAGCAATGTATTGTGCTTTGCTTTACACACTATTCTACCGTCAAGAGGAGAGAATTCATCAAGTTTAATAAGCACAAACACTGTATAAGTCGAATTTCAGCATTTTTGTGTGACCGGGAAAACCACAGTCACAAGCCGAGCTGCAGTTCCATAGAAATTTCAGTTTTACCGCTGAACTAGAAATGGGTAGAAAGTACTTTTTCTCCCTTCCTGTTAATGCCACAGACTTCCCCTTTATAGTGCACACTTTGTCTAATCCTCCCCGCTTCAGCCCAGAAATATTAAGCTTCAGATGTGTTGTTAACGTTGAGTAAAAAAGTTGCTCGCAGCTGTTCTAGGAACACATTCTGAAATCGCGTATATCTTTGCTTCTACACATAGCAATGTATTGTGCTTTGCTTTACACACTATTCTACCGTCAAGAGGAGAGAATTCATCAAGTTTAATAAGCACAAACACTGTATACTGTAAGTCGAATTTCAGCATTTTTGTGTGACCGGGAAAACCACAGTCACAAGCCGAGCTGCAGTTCCATAGAAATTTCAGTTTTACCGCTGAACTAAAAATGGGTAGAAAGTACTTTTTCTCCCTTCCTGTTAATGCCACAGACTTCCCCTTTACAGTGCACACTTTGTCTAATCCTCCCCGCTTCAGCCCAGAAATATTGAGCTTCAGATGTGTTGTTAACGTTGAGTAAAAAAGTTGCTCGCAGCTGTTCTAGGAACACATTCTGAAATCGCGTATATCTTTGCTTCTACACATAGCAATGTATTGTGCTTTGCTTTACACACTATTCTACCGTCAAGAGGAGAGAATTCATCAAGTTTAATAAGCACAAACACTGTATAAGTCGAATTTCAGCATTTTTGTGTGACCGGGAAAACCACAGTCACAAGCCGAGCTGCAGTTCCATAGAAATTTCAGTTTTACCGCTGAACTAAAAATGGGTAGAAAGTACTTTTTCTCCCTTCATGTTAATGCCACAGACTTCCCCTTTACAGTGCACACTTTGTCTAATCCTCCCCGCTTCAGCCCAGAAATATTGAGCTTCAGATGTGTTGTTAACGTTGAGTAAAATAGTTGCTCGCAGCTGTTCTAGGACCACATTCTGAAATCGCGTATATCTTTGCTTCTACACATAGCAATGTATTGTGCTTTGCTTTACACACTATTCTACCGTCAAGAGGAGAGAATTCATCAAGTTTAATAAGCACAAACACTGTATAAGTCGAATTTCAGCATTTTTGTGTGACCGGGAAAACCACAGTCACAAGACGAGCTGCAGTTCCATAGAAATTTCAGTTTTACCGCTGAACTAAAAATGGGTAGAAAGTACTTTTTCTCCCTTCCTGTTAATGCCACAGACTTCCCCTTTACAGTGCACAATTTGTCTAATCCTCCCCGCTTCAGCCCAGAAATATTGAGCTTCAGATGTGTTGTTAACGTTGAGTAAAAAAGTTGCTCGCAGCTGTTCTAGGAACACATTCTGAAATCGCGTATATCTTTGCTTCTACACATAGCAATGTATTGTGCTTTGCTTTACACACTATTCTACCGTCATGAGGAGAGAATTCATCAAGTTTAATAAGCACAAACACTGTATAAGTCGAATTTCAGCATTTTTGTGTGACCGGGAAAACCACAGTCACAAGCCGAGCTGCAGTTCCATAGAAATTTCAGTTTTACCGCTGAACTAGAAATGGGTAGAAAGTACTTTTTCTCCCTTCCTGTTAATGCCACAGACTTCCCCTTTACAGTGCACACTTTGTCTAATCCTCCCCGCTTCAGCCCAGAAATATTGAGCTTCAGATGTGTTGTTAACGTTGAGTAAAAAAGTTGCTCGCAGCTGTTCTAGGAACACATTCTGAAATCGCGTATATCTTTGCTTCTACACATAGCAATGTATTGTGCTTTGCTTTACACACTATTCTACCGTCAAGAGGAGAGAATTCATCAAGTTTAATAAGCACAAACACTGTATAAGTCGAATTTCAGCATTTTTGTGTGACCGGGAAAACCACAGTCACAAGCCGAGCTGCAGTTCCATAGAAATTTCAGTTTTACCGCTGAACTAAAAATGGGTAGAAAGTACTTTTTCTCCCTTCATGTTAATGCCACAGACTTCCCCTTTACAGTGCACACTTTGTCTAATCCTCCCCGCTTCAGCCCAGAAATATTGAGCTTCAGATGTGTTGTTAACGTTGAGTAAAATAGTTGCTCGCAGCTGTTCTAGGACCACATTCTGAAATCGCGTATATCTTTGCTTCTACACATAGCAATGTATTGTGCTTTGCTTTACACACTATTCTACCGTCAAGAGGAGAGAATTCATCAAGTTTAATAAGCACAAACACTGTATAAGTCGAATTTCAGCATTTTTGTGTGACCGGGAAAACCACAGTCACAAGAAGAGCTGCAGTTCCATAGAAATTTCAGTTTTACCGCTGAACTAGAAATGGGTAGAAAGTACTTTTTCTCCCTTCCTGTTAATGCCACAGACTTCCCCTTTACAGTGCACACTTTGTCTAATCCTCCCCGCTTCAGCCCAGAAATATTGAGCTTCAGATGTGTTGTTAACGTTGAGTAAAAAAGTTGCTCGCAGCTGTTCTAGGAACACATTCTGAAATCGCGTATATCTTTGCTTCTACACATAGCAATGTATTGTGCTTTGCTTTACACACTATTCTACCGTCAAGAGGAGAGAATTCATCAAGTTTAATAAGCACAAACACTGTATAAGTCGAATTTCAGCATTTTTGTGTGACCGGGAAAACCACAGTCACAAGCCGAGCTGCAGTTCCATAGAAATTTCAGTTTTACCGCTGAACTAAAAATGGGTAGAAAGTACTTTTTCTCCCTTCCTGTTAATGCCACAGACTTCCCCTTTACAGTGCACACTTTGTCTAATCCTCCCCGCTTCAGCCCAGAAATATTGAGCTTCAGATGTGTTGTTAACGTTGAGTAAAAAAGTTGCTCGCAGCTGTTCTAGGAACACATTCTGAAATCGCGTATATCTTTGCTTCTACACATAGCAATGTATTGTGCTTTGCTTTACACACTATTCTACCGTCAAGAGGAGAGAATTCATCAAGTTTAATAAGCACAAACACTGTATAAGTCGAATTTCAGCATTTTTGTGTGACCGGGAAAACCACAGTCACAAGCCGAGCAGCAGTTCCATAGAAATGTCAGTTTTACCGCTGAACTAAAAATGGGTAGAAAGTACTTTTTCTCCCTTCCTGTTAATGCCACAGACTTCCCCTTTATAGTGCACACTTTGTCTAATCCTCCCCGCTTCAGCCCAGAAATATTAAGCTTGAGATGTGTTGTTAACGTTGAGTAAAAAAGTTGCTCGCAGCTGTTCTAGGAACACATTCTGAAATCGCGTATATCTTTGCTTCTACACATAGCAATGTATTGTGCTTTGCTTTACACACTATTCTACCGTCAAGAGGAGAGAATTCATCAAGTTTAATAAGCACAAACACTGTATAAGTCGAATTTCAGCATTTTTGTGTGACCGGGAAAACCACAGTCACAAGCCGAGCTGCAGTTCCATAGAAATTTCAGTTTTACCGCTGAACTAAAAATGGGTAGAAAGTACTTTTTCTCCCTTCCTGTTAATGCCACAGACTTCCCCTTTACAGTGCACACTTTGTCTAATCCTCCCCGCTTCAGCCCAGAAATATTGAGCTTCAGATGTGTTGTTAACGTTGAGTAAAAAAGTTGCTCGCAGCTGTTCTAGGAACACATTCTGAAATCGCGTATATCTTTGCTTCTACACATAGCAATGTATTGTGCTTTGCTTTACACACTATTCTACCGTCAAGAGGAGAGAATTCATCAAGTTTAATAAGCACAAACACTGTATAAGTCGAATTTCAGCATTTTTGTGTGACCGGGAAAACCACAGTCACAAGCCGAGCTGCAGTTCCATAGAAATTTCAGTTTTACCGCTGAACTAAAAATGGGTAGAAAGTACTTTTTCTCCCTTCATGTTAATGCCACAGACTTCCCCTTTACAGTGCACACTTTGTCTAATCCTCCCCGCTTCAGCCCAGAAATATTGAGCTTCAGATGTGTTGTTAACGTTGAGTAAAATAGTTGCTCGCAGCTGTTCTAGGACCACATTCTGAAATCGCGTATATCTTTGCTTCTACACATAGCAATGTATTGTGCTTTGCTTTACACACTATTCTACCGTCAAGAGGAGAGAATTCATCAAGTTTAATAAGCACAAACACTGTATAAGTCGAATTTCAGCATTTTTGTGTGACCGGGAAAACCACAGTCACAAGACGAGCTGCAGTTCCATAGAAATTTCAGTTTTACCGCTGAACTAAAAATGGGTAGAAAGTACTTTTTCTCCCTTCCTGTTAATGCCACAGACTTCCCCTTTACAGTGCACAATTTGTCTAATCCTCCCCGCTTCAGCCCAGAAATATTGAGCTTCAGATGTGTTGTTAACGTTGAGTAAAAAAGTTGCTCGCAGCTGTTCTAGGAACACATTCTGAAATCGCGTATATCTTTGCTTCTACACATAGCAATGTATTGTGCTTTGCTTTACACACTATTCTACCGTCATGAGGAGAGAATTCATCAAGTTTAATAAGCACAAACACTGTATAAGTCGAATTTCAGCATTTTTGTGTGACCGGGAAAACCACAGTCACAAGCCGAGCTGCAGTTCCATAGAAATTTCAGTTTTACCGCTGAACTAGAAATGGGTAGAAAGTACTTTTTCTCCCTTCCTGTCAATGCCACAGACTTCCCCTTTATAGTGCACACTTTGTCTAATCCTCCCCGCTTCAGCCCAGAAATATTAAGCTTCAGATGTGTTGTTAACGTTGAGTAAAAAAGTTGCTCGCAGCTGTTCTAGGAACACATTCTGAAATCGCGTATATCTTTGCTTCTACACATAGCAATGTATTGTGCTTTGCTTTACACACTATTCTACCGTCAAGAGGAGAGAATTCATCAAGTTTAATAAGCACAAACACTGTATAAGTCGAATTTCAGCATTTTTGTGTGACCGGGAAAACCACAGTCACAAGCCGAGCTGCAGTTCCATAGAAATTTCAGTTTTACCGCTGAACTAAAAATGGGTAGAAAGTACTTTTTCTCCCTTCATGTTAATGCCACAGACTTCCCCTTTACAGTGCACACTTTGTCTAATCCTCCCCGCTTCAGCCCAGAAATATTGAGCTTCAGATGTGTTGTTAACGTTGAGTAAAATAGTTGCTCGCAGCTGTTCTAGGACCACATTCTGAAATCGCGTATATCTTTGCTTCTACACATAGCAATGTATTGTGCTTTGCTTTACACACTATTCTACCGTCAAGAGGAGAGAATTCATCAAGTTTAATAAGCACAAACACTGTATAAGTCGAATTTCAGCATTTTTGTGTGACCGGGAAAACCACAGTCACAAGAAGAGCTGCAGTTCCATAGAAATTTCAGTTTTACCGCTGAACTAGAAATGGGTAGAAAGTACTTTTTCTCCCTTCCTGTTAATGCCACAGACTTCCCCTTTACAGTGCACACTTTGTCTAATCCTCCCCGCTTCAGCCCAGAAATATTGAGCTTCAGATGTGTTGTTAACGTTGAGTAAAAAAGTTGCTCGCAGCTGTTCTAGGAACACATTCTGAAATCGCGTATATCTTTGCTTCTACACATAGCAATGTATTGTGCTTTGCTTTACACACTATTCTACCGTCAAGAGGAGAGAATTCATCAAGTTTAATAAGCACAAACACTGTATAAGTCGAATTTCAGCATTTTTGTGTGACCGGGAAAACCACAGTCACAAGCCGAGCTGCAGTTCCATAGAAATTTCAGTTTTACCGCTGAACTAAAAATGGGTAGAAAGTACTTTTTCTCCCTTCCTGTTAATGCCACAGACTTCCCCTTTACAGTGCACACTTTGTCTAATCCTCCCCGCTTCAGCCCAGAAATATTGAGCTTCAGATGTGTTGTTAACGTTGAGTAAAAAAGTTGCTCGCAGCTGTTCTAGGAACACATTCTGAAATCGCGTATATCTTTGCTTCTACACATAGCAATGTATTGTGCTTTGCTTTACACACTATTCTACCGTCAAGAGGAGAGAATTCATCAAGTTTAATAAGCACAAACACTGTATAAGTCGAATTTCAGCATTTTTGTGTGACCGGGAAAACCACAGTCACAAGCCGAGCAGCAGTTCCATAGAAATGTCAGTTTTACCGCTGAACTAAAAATGGGTAGAAAGTACTTTTTCTCCCTTCCTGTTAATGCCACAGACTTCCCCTTTATAGTGCACACTTTGTCTAATCCTCCCCGCTTCAGCCCAGAAATATTAAGCTTCAGATGTGTTGTTAACGTTGAGTAAAAAAGTTGCTCGCAGCTGTTCTAGGAACACATTCTGAAATCGCGTATATCTTTGCTTCTACACATAGCAATGTATTGTGCTTTGCTTTACACACTATTCTACCGTCAAGAGGAGAGAATTCATCAAGTTTAATAAGCACAAACACTGTATAAGTCGAATTTCAGCATTTTTGTGTGACCGGGAAAACCACAGTCACAAGCCGAGCTGCAGTTCCATAGAAATTTCAGTTTTACCGCTGAACTAAAAATGGGTAGAAAGTACTTTTTCTCCCTTCCTGTTAATGCCACAGACTTCCCCTTTACAGTGCACACTTTGTCTAATCCTCCCCGCTTCAGCCCAGAAATATTGAGCTTCAGATGTGTTGTTAACGTTGAGTAAAAAAGTTGCTCGCAGCTGTTCTAGGAACACATTCTGAAATCGCGTATATCTTTGCTTCTACACATAGCAATGTATTGTGCTTTGCTTTACACACTATTCTACCGTCAAGAGGAGAGAATTCATCAAGTTTAATAAGCACAAACACTGTATAAGTCGAATTTCAGCATTTTTGTGTGACCGGGAAAACCACAGTCACAAGCCGAGCTGCAGTTCCATAGAAATTTCAGTTTTACCGCTGAACTAAAAATGGGTAGAAAGTACTTTTTCTCCCTTCATGTTAATGCCACAGACTTCCCCTTTACAGTGCACACTTTGTCTAATCCTCCCCGCTTCAGCCCAGAAATATTGAGCTTCAGATGTGTTGTTAACGTTGAGTAAAATAGTTGCTCGCAGCTGTTCTAGGACCACATTCTGAAATCGCGTATATCTTTGCTTCTACACATAGCAATGTATTGTGCTTTGCTTTACACACTATTCTACCGTCAAGAGGAGAGAATTCATCAAGTTTAATAAGCACAAACACTGTATAAGTCGAATTTCAGCATTTTTGTGTGACCGGGAAAACCACAGTCACAAGACGAGCTGCAGTTCCATAGAAATTTCAGTTTTACCGCTGAACTAAAAATGGGTAGAAAGTACTTTTTCTCCCTTCCTGTCAATGCCACAGACTTCCCCTTTATAGTGCACACTTTGTCTAATCCTCCCCGCTTCAGCCCAGAAATATTAAGCTTCAGATGTGTTGTTAACGTTGAGTAAAAAAGTTGCTCGCAGCTGTTCTAGGAACACATTCTGAAATCGCGTATATCTTTGCTTCTACACATAGCAATGTATTGTGCTTTGCTTTACACACTATTCTACCGTCAAGAGGAGAGAATTCATCAAGTTTAATAAGCACAAACACTGTATAAGTCGAATTTCAGCATTTTTGTGTGACCGGGAAAACCACAGTCACAAGCCGAGCTGCAGTTCCATAGAAATTTCAGTTTTACCGCTGAACTAAAAATGGGTAGAAAGTACTTTTTCTCCCTTCCTGTTAATGCCACAGACTTCCCCTTTACAGTGCACACTTTGTCTAATCCTCCCCGCTTCAGCCCAGAAATATTGAGCTTCAGATGTGTTGTTAACGTTGAGTAAAAAAGTTGCTCGCAGCTGTTCTAGGAACACATTCTGAAATCGCGTATATCTTTGCTTCTACACATAGCAATGTATTGTGCTTTGCTTTACACACTATTCTACCGTCAAGAGGAGAGAATTCATCAAGTTTAATAAGCACAAACACTGTATAAGTTGAATTTCAGCATTTTTGTGTGACCGGGAAAACCACAGTCACAAGCCGAGCTGCAGTTCCATAGAAATTTCAGTTTTACCGCTGAACTAAAAATGGGTAGAAAGTACTTTTTCTCCCTTCATGTTAATGCCACAGACTTCCCCTTTACAGTGCACACTTTGTCTAATCCTCCCCGCTTCAGCCCAGAAATATTGAGCTTCAGATGTGTTGTTAACGTTGAGTAAAAAAGTTGCTCGCAGCTGTTCTAGGAACACATTCTGAAATCGCGTATATCTTTGCTTCGACACATAGCAATGTATTGGGCTTTGCTTTACACACTATTCTACCGTCAAGAGGAGAGAATTCATCAAGTTTAATAAGCACAAACACTGTATAAGTCGAATTTCAGCATTTTTGTGTGACCGGGAAAACCACAGTCACAAGCCGAGCTGCAGTTCCATAGAAATTTCAGTTTTACCGCTGAACTAAAAATGGGTAGAAAGTACTTTTTCTCCCTTCCTGTTAATGCCACAGACTTCCCCTTTACAGTGCACACTTTGTCTAATCCTCCCCGCTTCAGCCCAGAAATATTGAGCTTCAGATGTGTTGTTAACGTTGAGTAAAAAAGTTGCTCGCAGCTGTTCTAGGAACACATTCTGAAATCGCGTATATCTTTGCTTCTACACATAGCAATGTATTGTGCTTTGCTTTACACACTATTCTACCGTCATGAGGAGAGAATTCATCAAGTTTAATAAGCACAAACACTGTATAAGTCGAATTTCAGCATTTTTGTGTGACCGGGAAAACCACAGTCACAAGCCGAGCTGCAGTTCCATAGAAATTTCAGTTTTACCGCTGAACTAGAAATGGGTAGAAAGTACTTTTTCTCCCTTCCTGTCAATGCCACAGACTTCCCCTTTATAGTGCACACTTTGTCTAATCCTCCCCGCTTCAGCCCAGAAATATTAAGCTTCAGATGTGTTGTTAACGTTGAGTAAAAAAGTTGCTCGCAGCTGTTCTAGGAACACATTCTGAAATCGCGTATATCTTTGCTTCTACACATAGCAATGTATTGTGCTTTGCTTTACACACTATTCTACCGTCAAGAGGAGAGAATTCATCAAGTTTAATAAGCACAAACACTGTATAAGTCGAATTTCAGCATGTTTGTGTGACCGGGAAAACCACAGTCACAAGCCGAGCTGCAGTTCCATAGAAATTTCAGTTTTACCGCTGAACTAAAAATGGGTAGAAAGTACTTTTTCTAACTTCCTGTTAATGCCACAGACTTCCCCTTTACAGTGCACACTTTGTCTAATCCTCCCCGCTTCAGCCCAGAAATATTGAGCTTCAGATGTGTTGTTAACGTTGAGTAAAAAAGTTGCTCGCAGCTGTTCTAGGAACACATTCTGAAATCGCGTATATCTTTGCTTCTACACATAGCAATGTATTGTGCTTTGCTTTACACACTATTCTACCGTCAAGAGGAGAGAATTCATCAAGTTTAATAAGCACAAACACTGTATAAGTCGAATTTCAGCATTTTTGTGTGACCGGGAAAACCACAGTCACAAGCCGAGCTGCAGTTCCATAGAAATTTCAGTTTTACCGCTGAACTAAAAATGGGTAGAAAGTACTTTTTCTCCCTTCCTGTTAATGCCACAGACTTCCCCTTTACAGTGCACACTTTGTCTAATCCTCCCCGCTTCAGCCCAGAAATATTGAGCTTCAGATGTGTTGTTAACGTTGAGTAAAAAAGTTGCTCGCAGCTGTTCTAGGAACACATTCTGAAATCGCGTATATCTTTGCTTCTACACATAGCAATGTATTGTGCTTTGCTTTACACACTATTCTACCGTCAAGAGGAGAGAATTCATCAAGTTTAATAAGCACAAACACTGTATAAGTCGAATTTCAGCATTTTTGTGTGACCGGGAAAACCACAGTCACAAGCCGAGCTGCAGTTCCATAGAAATTTCAGTTTTACCGCTGAACTAAAAATGGGTAGAAAGTACTTTTTCTCCCTTCATGTTAATGCCACAGACTTCCCCTTTACAGTGCACACTTTGTCTAATCCTCCCCGCTTCAGCCCAGAAATATTGAGCTTCAGATGTGTTGTTAACGTTGAGTAAAATAGTTGCTCGCAGCTGTTCTAGGACCACATTCTGAAATCGCGTATATCTTTGCTTCTACACATAGCAATGTATTGTGCTTTGCTTTACACACTATTCTACCGTCAAGAGGAGAGAATTCATCAAGTTTAATAAGCACAAACACTGTATAAGTCGAATTTCAGCATTTTTGTGTGACCGGGAAAACCACAGTCACAAGACGAGCTGCAGTTCCATAGAAATTTCAGTTTTACCGCTGAACTAAAAATGGGTAGAAAGTACTTTTTCTCCCTTCCTGTCAATGCCACAGACTTCCCCTTTATAGTGCACACTTTGTCTAATCCTCCCCGCTTCAGCCCAGAAATATTAAGCTTCAGATGTGTTGTTAACGTTGAGTAAAAAAGTTGCTCGCAGCTGTTCTAGGAACACATTCTGAAATCGCGTATATCTTTGCTTCTACACATAGCAATGTATTGTGCTTTGCTTTACACACTATTCTACCGTCAAGAGGAGAGAATTCATCAAGTTTAATAAGCACAAACACTGTATAAGTCGAATTTCAGCATTTTTGTGTGACCGGGAAAACCACAGTCACAAGCCGAGCTGCAGTTCCATAGAAATTTCAGTTTTACCGCTGAACTAAAAATGGGTAGAAAGTACTTTTTCTCCCTTCCTGTTAATGCCACAGACTTCCCCTTTACAGTGCACACTTTGTCTAATCCTCCCCGCTTCAGCCCAGAAATATTGAGCTTCAGATGTGTTGTTAACGTTGAGTAAAAAAGTTGCTCGCAGCTGTTCTAGGAACACATTCTGAAATCGCGTATATCTTTGCTTCTACACATAGCAATGTATTGTGCTTTGCTTTACACACTATTCTACCGTCAAGAGGAGAGAATTCATCAAGTTTAATAAGCACAAACACTGTATAAGTTGAATTTCAGCATTTTTGTGTGACCGGGAAAACCACAGTCACAAGCCGAGCTGCAGTTCCATAGAAATTTCAGTTTTACCGCTGAACTAAAAATGGGTAGAAAGTACTTTTTCTCCCTTCATGTTAATGCCACAGACTTCCCCTTTACAGTGCACACTTTGTCTAATCCTCCCCGCTTCAGCCCAGAAATATTGAGCTTCAGATGTGTTGTTAACGTTGAGTAAAAAAGTTGCTCGCAGCTGTTCTAGGAACACATTCTGAAATCGCGTATATCTTTGCTTCGACACATAGCAATGTATTGGGCTTTGCTTTACACACTATTCTACCGTCAAGAGGAGAGAATTCATCAAGTTTAATAAGCACAAACACTGTATAAGTCGAATTTCAGCATTTTTGTGTGACCGGGAAAACCACAGTCACAAGCCGAGCTGCAGTTCCATAGAAATTTCAGTTTTACCGCTGAACTAAAAATGGGTAGAAAGTACTTTTTCTCCCTTCCTGTTAATGCCACAGACTTCCCCTTTACAGTGCACACTTTGTCTAATCCTCCCCGCTTCAGCCCAGAAATATTGAGCTTCAGATGTGTTGTTAACGTTGAGTAAAAAAGTTGCTCGCAGCTGTTCTAGGAACACATTCTGAAATCGCGTATATCTTTGCTTCTACACATAGCAATGTATTGTGCTTTGCTTTACACACTATTCTACCGTCATGAGGAGAGAATTCATCAAGTTTAATAAGCACAAACACTGTATAAGTCGAATTTCAGCATTTTTGTGTGACCGGGAAAACCACAGTCACAAGCCGAGCTGCAGTTCCATAGAAATTTCAGTTTTACCGCTGAACTAGAAATGGGTAGAAAGTACTTTTTCTCCCTTCCTGTCAATGCCACAGACTTCCCCTTTATAGTGCACACTTTGTCTAATCCTCCCCGCTTCAGCCCAGAAATATTAAGCTTCAGATGTGTTGTTAACGTTGAGTAAAAAAGTTGCTCGCAGCTGTTCTAGGAACACATTCTGAAATCGCGTATATCTTTGCTTCTACACATAGCAATGTATTGTGCTTTGCTTTACACACTATTCTACCGTCAAGAGGAGAGAATTCATCAAGTTTAATAAGCACAAACACTGTATAAGTCGAATTTCAGCATGTTTGTGTGACCGGGAAAACCACAGTCACAAGCCGAGCTGCAGTTCCATAGAAATTTCAGTTTTACCGCTGAACTAAAAATGGGTAGAAAGTACTTTTTCTCCCTTCCTGTTAATGCCACAGACTTCCCCTTTACAGTGCACACTTTGTCTAATCCTCCCCGCTTCAGCCCAGAAATATTGAGCTTCAGATGTGTTGTTAACGTTGAGTAAAAAAGTTGCTCGCAGCTGTTCTAGGAACACATTCTGAAATCGCGTATATCTTTGCTTCTACACATAGCAATGTATTGTGCTTTGCTTTACACACTATTCTACCGTCATGAGGAGAGAATTCATCAAGTTTAATAAGCACAAACACTGTATAAGTCGAATTTCAGCATTTTTGTGTGACCGGGAAAACCACAGTCACAAGCCGAGCTGCAGTTCCATAGAAATTTCAGTTTTACCGCTGAACTAGAAATGGGTAGAAAGTACTTTTTCTCCCTTCCTGTCAATGCCACAGACTTCCCCTTTATAGTGCACACTTTGTCTAATCCTCCCCGCTTCAGCCCAGAAATATTAAGCTTCAGATGTGTTGTTAACGTTGAGTAAAAAAGTTGCTCGCAGCTGTTCTAGGAACACATTCTGAAATCGCGTATATCTTTGCTTCTACACATAGCAATGTATTGTGCTTTGCTTTACACACTATTCTACCGTCAAGAGGAGAGAATTCATCAAGTTTAATAAGCACAAACACTGTATAAGTCGAATTTCAGCATTTTTGTGTGACCGGGAAAACCACAGTCACAAGCCGAGCTGCAGTTCCATAGAAATTTCAGTTTTACCGCTGAACTAAAAATGGGTAGAAAGTACTTTTTCTCCCTTCCTGTTAATGCCACAGACTTCCCCTTTACAGTGCACACTTTGTCTAATCCTCCCCGCTTCAGCCCAGAAATATTGAGCTTCAGATGTGTTGTTAACGTTGAGTAAAAAAGTTGCTCGCAGCTGTTCTAGGAACACATTCTGAAATCGCGTATATCTTTGCTTCTACACATAGCAATGTATTGTGCTTTGCTTTACACACTATTCTACCGTCAAGAGGAGAGAATTCATCAAGTTTAATAAGCACAAACACTGTATAAGTCGAATTTCAGCATTTTTGTGTGACCGGGAAAACCACAGTCACAAGCCGAGCAGCAGTTCCATAGAAATGTCAGTTTTACCGCTGAACTAAAAATGGGTAGAAAGTACTTTTTCTCCCTTCCTGTTAATGCCACAGACTTCCCCTTTATAGTGCACACTTTGTCTAATCCTCCCCGCTTCAGCCCAGAAATATTAAGCTTCAGATGTGTTGTTAACGTTGAGTAAAAAAGTTGCTCGCAGCTGTTCTAGGAACACATTCTGAAATCGCGTATATCTTTGCTTCTACACATAGCAATGTATTGTGCTTTGCTTTACACACTATTCTACCGTCAAGAGGAGAGAATTCATCAAGTTTAATAAGCACAAACACTGTATAAGTCGAATTTCAGCATTTTTGTGTGACCGGGAAAACCACAGTCACAAGCCGAGCTGCAGTTCCATAGAAATTTCAGTTTTACCGCTGAACTAAAAATGGGTAGAAAGTACTTTTTCTCCCTTCCTGTTAATGCCACAGACTTCCCCTTTACAGTGCACACTTTGTCTAATCCTCCCCGCTTCAGCCCAGAAATATTGAGCTTCAGATGTGTTGTTAACGTTGAGTAAAAAAGTTGCTCGCAGCTGTTCTAGGAACACATTCTGAAATCGCGTATATCTTTGCTTCTACACATAGCAATGTATTGTGCTTTGCTTTACACACTATTCTACCGTCAAGAGGAGAGAATTCATCAAGTTTAATAAGCACAAACACTGTATAAGTCGAATTTCAGCATTTTTGTGTGACCGGGAAAACCACAGTCACAAGCCGAGCTGCAGTTCCATAGAAATTTCAGTTTTACCGCTGAACTAAAAATGGGTAGAAAGTACTTTTTCTCCCTTCATGTTAATGCCACAGACTTCCCCTTTACAGTGCACACTTTGTCTAATCCTCCCCGCTTCAGCCCAGAAATATTGAGCTTCAGATGTGTTGTTAACGTTGAGTAAAATAGTTGCTCGCAGCTGTTCTAGGACCACATTCTGAAATCGCGTATATCTTTGCTTCTACACATAGCAATGTATTGTGCTTTGCTTTACACACTATTCTACCGTCAAGAGGAGAGAATTCATCAAGTTTAATAAGCACAAACACTGTATAAGTCGAATTTCAGCATTTTTGTGTGACCGGGAAAACCACAGTCACAAGACGAGCTGCAGTTCCATAGAAATTTCAGTTTTACCGCTGAACTAAAAATGGGTAGAAAGTACTTTTTCTCCCTTCCTGTTAATGCCACAGACTTCCCCTTTACAGTGCACAATTTGTCTAATCCTCCCCGCTTCAGCCCAGAAATATTGAGCTTCAGATGTGTTGTTAACGTTGAGTAAAAAAGTTGCTCGCAGCTGTTCTAGGAACACATTCTGAAATCGCGTATATCTTTGCTTCTACACATAGCAATGTATTGTGCTTTGCTTTACACACTATTCTACCGTCATGAGGAGAGAATTCATCAAGTTTAATAAGCACAAACACTGTATAAGTCGAATTTCAGCATTTTTGTGTGACCGGGAAAACCACAGTCACAAGCCGAGCTGCAGTTCCATAGAAATTTCAGTTTTACCGCTGAACTAGAAATGGGTAGAAAGTACTTTTTCTCCCTTCCTGTCAATGCCACAGACTTCCCCTTTACAGTGCACACTTTGTCTAATCCTCCCCGCTTCAGCCCAGAAATATTGAGCTTCAGATGTGTTGTTAACGTTGAGTAAAAAAGTTGCTCGCAGCTGTTCTAGGAACACATTCTGAAATCGCGTATATCTTTGCTTCGACACATAGCAATGTATTGGGCTTTGCTTTACACACTATTCTACCGTCAAGAGGAGAGAATTCATCAAGTTTAATAAGCACAAACACTGTATAAGTCGAATTTCAGCATTTTTGTGTGACCGGGAAAACCACAGTCACAAGCCGAGCTGCAGTTCCATAGAAATTTCAGTTTTACCGCTGAACTAAAAATGGGTAGAAAGTACTTTTTCTCCCTTCCTGTTAATGCCACAGACTTCCCCTTTACAGTGCACACTTTGTCTAATCCTCCCCGCTTCAGCCCAGAAATATTGAGCTTCAGATGTGTTGTTAACGTTGAGTAAAAAAAGTTGCTCGCAGCTGTTCTAGGAACACATTCTGAAATCGCGTATATCTTTGCTTCTACACATAGCAATGTATTGTGCTTTGCTTTACACACTATTCTACCGTCAAGAGGAGAGAATTCATCAAGTTTAATAAGCACAAACACTGTATAAGTCGAATTTCAGCATTTTTGTGTGACCGGGAAAACCACAGTCACAAGACGAGCTGCAGTTCCATAGAAATTTCAGTTTTACCGCTGAACTAAAAATGGGTAGAAAGTACTTTTTCTCCCTTCCTGTTAATGCCACAGACTTCCCCTTTACAGTGCACAATTTGTCTAATCCTCCCCGCTTCAGCCCAGAAATATTGAGCTTCAGATGTGTTGTTAACGTTGAGTAAAAAAGTTGCTCGCAGCTGTTCTAGGAACACATTCTAAAATCGCGTATATCTTTGCTTCTACACATAGCAATGTATTGTGCTTTGCTTTACACACTATTCTACCGTCATGAGGAGAGAATTCATCAAGTTTAATAAGCACAAACACTGTATAAGTCGAATTTCAGCATTTTTGTGTGACCGGGAAAACCACAGTCACAAGCCGAGCTGCAGTTCCATAGAAATTTCAGTTTTACCGCTGAACTAGAAATGGGTAGAAAGTACTTTTTCTCCCTTCCTGTCAATGCCACAGACTTCCCCTTTATAGTGCACACTTTGTCTAATCCTCCCCGCTTCAGCCCAGAAATATTAAGCTTCAGATGTGTTGTTAACGTTGAGTAAAAAAGTTGCTCGCAGCTGTTCTAGGAACACATTCTGAAATCGCGTATATCTTTGCTTCTACACATAGCAATGTATTGTGCTTTGCTTTACACACTATTCTACCGTCAAGAGGAGAGAATTCATCAAGTTTAATAAGCACAAACACTGTATAAGTCGAATTTCAGCATTTTTGTGTGACCGGGAAAACCACAGTCACAAGCCGAGCTGCAGTTCCATAGAAATTTCAGTTTTACCGCTGAACTAAAAATGGGTAGAAAGTACTTTTTCTCCCTTCCTGTTAATGCCACAGACTTCCCCTTTACAGTGCACACTTTGTCTAATCCTCCCCGCTTCAGCCCAGAAATATTGAGCTTCAGATGTGTTGTTAACGTTGAGTAAAAAAGTTGCTCGCAGCTGTTCTAGGAACACATTCTGAAATCGCGTATATCTTTGCTTCTACACATAGCAATGTATTGTGCTTTGCTTTACACACTATTCTACCGTCAAGAGGAGAGAATTCATCAAGTTTAATAAGCACAAACACTGTATAAGTTGAATTTCAGCATTTTTGTGTGACCGGGAAAACCACAGTCACAAGCCGAGCTGCAGTTCCATAGAAATTTCAGTTTTACCGCTGAACTAAAAATGGGTAGAAAGTACTTTTTCTCCCTTCATGTTAATGCCACAGACTTCCCCTTTACAGTGCACACTTTGTCTAATCCTCCCCGCTTCAGCCCAGAAATATTGAGCTTCAGATGTGTTGTTAACGTTGAGTAAAATAGTTGCTCGCAGCTGTTCTAGGACCACATTCTGAAATCGCGTATATCTTTGCTTCTACACATAGCAATGTATTGTGCTTTGCTTTACACACTATTCTACCGTCAAGAGGAGAGAATTCATCAAGTTTAATAAGCACAAACACTGTATAAGTCGAATTTCAGCATTTTTGTGTGACCGGGAAAACCACAGTCACAAGACGAGCTGCAGTTCCATAGAAATTTCAGTTTTACCGCTGAACTAAAAATGGGTAGAAAGTACTTTTTCTCCCTTCCTGTTAATGCCACAGACTTCCCCTTTACAGTGCACACTTTGTCTAATCCTCCCCGCTTCAGCCCAGAAATATTGAGCTTCAGATGTGTTGTTAACGTTGAGTAAAAAAAGTTGCTCGCAGCTGTTCTAGGAACACATTCTGAAATCGCGTATATCTTTGCTTCTACACATAGCAATGTATTGTGCTTTGCTTTACACACTATTCTACCGTCAAGAGGAGAGAATTCATCAAGTTTAATAAGCACAAACACTGTATAAGTCGAATTTCAGCATTTTTGTGTGACCGGGAAAACCACAGTCACAAGACGAGCTGCAGTTCCATAGAAATTTCAGTTTTACCGCTGAACTAAAAATGGGTAGAAAGTACTTTTTCTCCCTTCCTGTTAATGCCACAGACTTCCCCTTTACAGTGCACAATTTGTCTAATCCTCCCCGCTTCAGCCCAGAAATATTGAGCTTCAGATGTGTTGTTAACGTTGAGTAAAAAAGTTGCTCGCAGCTGTTCTAGGAACACATTCTAAAATCGCGTATATCTTTGCTTCTACACATAGCAATGTATTGTGCTTTGCTTTACACACTATTCTACCGTCATGAGGAGAGAATTCATCAAGTTTAATAAGCACAAACACTGTATAAGTCGAATTTCAGCATTTTTGTGTGACCGGGAAAACCACAGTCACAAGCCGAGCTGCAGTTCCATAGAAATTTCAGTTTTACCGCTGAACTAGAAATGGGTAGAAAGTACTTTTTCTCCCTTCCTGTCAATGCCACAGACTTCCCCTTTATAGTGCACACTTTGTCTAATCCTCCCCGCTTCAGCCCAGAAATATTAAGCTTCAGATGTGTTGTTAACGTTGAGTAAAAAAGTTGCTCGCAGCTGTTCTAGGAACACATTCTGAAATCGCGTATATCTTTGCTTCTACACATAGCAATGTATTGTGCTTTGCTTTACACACTATTCTACCGTCAAGAGGAGAGAATTCATCAAGTTTAATAAGCACAAACACTGTATAAGTCGAATTTCAGCATTTTTGTGTGACCGGGAAAACCACAGTCACAAGCCGAGCTGCAGTTCCATAGAAATTTCAGTTTTACCGCTGAACTAAAAATGGGTAGAAAGTACTTTTTCTCCCTTCCTGTTAATGCCACAGACTTCCCCTTTACAGTGCACACTTTGTCTAATCCTCCCCGCTTCAGCCCAGAAATATTGAGCTTCAGATGTGTTGTTAACGTTGAGTAAAAAAGTTGCTCGCAGCTGTTCTAGGAACACATTCTGAAATCGCGTATATCTTTGCTTCTACACATAGCAATGTATTGTGCTTTGCTTTACACACTATTCTACCGTCAAGAGGAGAGAATTCATCAAGTTTAATAAGCACAAACACTGTATAAGTTGAATTTCAGCATTTTTGTGTGACCGGGAAAACCACAGTCACAAGCCGAGCTGCAGTTCCATAGAAATTTCAGTTTTACCGCTGAACTAAAAATGGGTAGAAAGTACTTTTTCTCCCTTCATGTTAATGCCACAGACTTCCCCTTTACAGTGCACACTTTGTCTAATCCTCCCCGCTTCAGCCCAGAAATATTGAGCTTCAGATGTGTTGTTAACGTTGAGTAAAATAGTTGCTCGCAGCTGTTCTAGGACCACATTCTGAAATCGCGTATATCTTTGCTTCTACACATAGCAATGTATTGTGCTTTGCTTTACACACTATTCTACCGTCAAGAGGAGAGAATTCATCAAGTTTAATAAGCACAAACACTGTATAAGTCGAATTTCAGCATTTTTGTGTGACCGGGAAAACCACAGTCACAAGACGAGCTGCAGTTCCATAGAAATTTCAGTTTTACCGCTGAACTAAAAATGGGTAGAAAGTACTTTTTCTCCCTTCCTGTTAATGCCACAGACTTCCCCTTTACAGTGCACAATTTGTCTAATCCTCCCCGCTTCAGCCCAGAAATATTGAGCTTCAGATGTGTTGTTAACGTTGAGTAAAAAAGTTGCTCGCAGCTGTTCTAGGAACACAATCTGAAATCGCGTATATCTTTGCTTCTACACATAGCAATGTATTGTGCTTTGCTTTACACACTATTCTACCGTCAAGAGGAGAGAATTCATCAAGTTTAATAAGCACAAACACTGTATAAGTCGAATTTCAGCATTTTTGTGTGACCGGGAAAACCACAGTCACAAGCCGAGCTGCAGTTCCATAGAAATTTCAGTTTTACCGCTGAACTAAAAATGGGTAGAAAGTACTTTTTCTCCCTTCCTGTTAATGCCACAGACTTCCCCTTTACAGTGCACACTTTGTCTAATCCTCCCCGCTTCAGCCCAGAAATATTGAGCTTCAGATGTGTTGTTAACGTTGAGTAAAAAAGTTGCTCGCAGCTGTTCTAGGAACACATTCTGAAATCGCGTATATCTTTGCTTCTACACATAGCAATGTATTGTGCTTTGCTTTACACACTATTCTACCGTCAAGAGGAGAGAATTCATCAAGTTTAATAAGCACAAACACTGTATAAGTCGAATTTCAGCATTTTTGTGTGACCGGGAAAACCACAGTCACAAGCCGAGCTGCAGTTCCATAGAAATTTCAGTTTTACCGCTGAACTAAAAATGGGTAGAAAGTACTTTTTCTCCCTTCCTGTTAATGCCACAGACTTCCCCTTTACAGTGCACACTTTGTCTAATCCTCCCCGCTTCAGCCCAGAAATATTGAGCTTCAGATGTGTTGTTAACGTTGAGTAAAAAAGTTGCTCGCAGCTGTTCTAGGAACACATTCTGAAATCGCGTATATCTTTGCTTCTACACATAGCAATGTATTGTGCTTTGCTTTACACACTATTCTACCGTCAAGAGGAGAGAATTCATCAAGTTTAATAAGCACAAACACTGTATAAGTCGAATTTCAGCATTTTTGTGTGACCGGGAAAACCACAGTCACAAGCCGAGCAGCAGTTCCATAGAAATGTCAGTTTTACCGCTGAACTAAAAATGGGTAGAAAGTACTTTTTCTCCCTTCCTGTTAATGCCACAGACTTCCCCTTTATAGTGCACACTTTGTCTAATCCTCCCCGCTTCAGCCCAGAAATATTAAGCTTCAGATGTGTTGTTAACGTTGAGTAAAAAAGTTGCTCGCAGCTGTTCTAGGAACACATTCTGAAATCGCGTATATCTTTGCTTCTACACATAGCAATGTATTGTGCTTTGCTTTACACACTATTCTACCGTCAAGAGGAGAGAATTCATCAAGTTTAATAAGCACAAACACTGTATAAGTCGAATTTCAGCATTTTTGTGTGACCGGGAAAACCACAGTCACAAGCCGAGCTGCAGTTCCATAGAAATTTCAGTTTTACCGCTGAACTAAAAATGGGTAGAAAGTACTTTTTCTCCCTTCATGTTAATGCCACAGACTTCCCCTTTACAGTGCACACTTTGTCTAATCCTCCCCGCTTCAGCCCAGAAATATTGAGCTTCAGATGTGTTGTTAACGTTGAGTAAAATAGTTGCTCGCAGCTGTTCTAGGACCACATTCTGAAATCGCGTATATCTTTGCTTCTACACATAGCAATGTATTGTGCTTTGCTTTACACACTATTCTACCGTCAAGAGGAGAGAATTCATCAAGTTTAATAAGCACAAACACTGTATAAGTCGAATTTCAGCATTTTTGTGTGACCGGGAAAACCACAGTCACAAGCCGAGCTGCAGTTCCATAGAAATTTCAGTTTTACCGCTGAACTAGAAATGGGTAGAAAGTACTTTTTCTCCCTTCCTGTCAATGCCACAGACTTCCCCTTTATAGTGCACACTTTGTCTAATCCTCCCCGCTTCAGCCCAGAAATATTAAGCTTCAGATGTGTTGTTAACGTTGAGTAAAAAAGTTGCTCGCAGCTGTTCTAGGAACACATTCTGAAATCGCGTATATCTTTGCTTCTACACATAGCAATGTATTGTGCTTTGCTTTACACACTATTCTACCGTCAAGAGGAGAGAATTCATCAAGTTTAATAAGCACAAACACTGTATAAGTCGAATTTCAGCATTTTTGTGTGACCGGGAAAACCACAGTCACAAGCCGAGCTGCAGTTCCATAGAAATTTCAGTTTTACCGCTGAACTAAAAATGGGTAGAAAGTACTTTTTCTCCCTTCCTGTTAATGCCACAGACTTCCCCTTTACAGTGCACACTTTGTCTAATCCTCCCCGCTTCAGCCCAGAAATATTGAGCTTCAGATGTGTTGTTAACGTTGAGTAAAAAAGTTGCTCGCAGCTGTTCTAGGAACACATTCTGAAATCGCGTATATCTTTGCTTCTACACATAGCAATGTATTGTGCTTTGCTTTACACACTATTCTACCGTCAAGAGGAGAGAATTCATCAAGTTTAATAAGCACAAACACTGTATAAGTTGAATTTCAGCATTTTTGTGTGACCGGGAAAACCACAGTCACAAGCCGAGCTGCAGTTCCATAGAAATTTCAGTTTTACCGCTGAACTAAAAATGGGTAGAAAGTACTTTTTCTCCCTTCATGTTAATGCCACAGACTTCCCCTTTACAGTGCACACTTTGTCTAATCCTCCCCGCTTCAGCCCAGAAATATTGAGCTTCAGATGTGTTGTTAACGTTGAGTAAAATAGTTGCTCGCAGCTGTTCTAGGACCACATTCTGAAATCGCGTATATCTTTGCTTCTACACATAGCAATGTATTGTGCTTTGCTTTACACACTATTCTACCGTCAAGAGGAGAGAATTCATCAAGTTTAATAAGCACAAACACTGTATAAGTCGAATTTCAGCATTTTTGTGTGACCGGGAAAACCACAGTCACAAGACGAGCTGCAGTTCCATAGAAATTTCAGTTTTACCGCTGAACTAAAAATGGGTAGAAAGTACTTTTTCTCCCTTCCTGTTAATGCCACAGACTTCCCCTTTACAGTGCACAATTTGTCTAATCCTCCCCGCTTCAGCCCAGAAATATTGAGCTTCAGATGTGTTGTTAACGTTGAGTAAAAAAGTTGCTCGCAGCTGTTCTAGGAACACAATCTGAAATCGCGTATATCTTTGCTTCTACACATAGCAATGTATTGTGCTTTGCTTTACACACTATTCTACCGTCAAGAGGAGAGAATTCATCAAGTTTAATAAGCACAAACACTGTATAAGTCGAATTTCAGCATTTTTGTGTGACCGGGAAAACCACAGTCACAAGCCGAGCTGCAGTTCCATAGAAATTTCAGTTTTACCGCTGAACTAAAAATGGGTAGAAAGTACTTTTTCTCCCTTCCTGTTAATGCCACAGACTTCCCCTTTACAGTGCACACTTTGTCTAATCCTCCCCGCTTCAGCCCAGAAATATTGAGCTTCAGATGTGTTGTTAACGTTGAGTAAAAAAGTTGCTCGCAGCTGTTCTAGGAACACATTCTGAAATCGCGTATATCTTTGCTTCTACACATAGCAATGTATTGTGCTTTGCTTTACACACTATTCTACCGTCAAGAGGAGAGAATTCATCAAGTTTAATAAGCACAAACACTGTATAAGTCGAATTTCAGCATTTTTGTGTGACCGGGAAAACCACAGTCACAAGCCGAGCTGCAGTTCCATAGAAATTTCAGTTTTACCGCTGAACTAAAAATGGGTAGAAAGTACTTTTTCTCCCTTCCTGTTAATGCCACAGACTTCCCCTTTACAGTGCACACTTTGTCTAATCCTCCCCGCTTCAGCCCAGAAATATTGAGCTTCAGATGTGTTGTTAACGTTGAGTAAAAAAGTTGCTCGCAGCTGTTCTAGGAACACATTCTGAAATCGCGTATATCTTTGCTTCTACACATAGCAATGTATTGTGCTTTGCTTTACACACTATTCTACCGTCAAGAGGAGAGAATTCATCAAGTTTAATAAGCACAAACACTGTATAAGTCGAATTTCAGCATTTTTGTGTGACCGGGAAAACCACAGTCACAAGCCGAGCAGCAGTTCCATAGAAATGTCAGTTTTACCGCTGAACTAAAAATGGGTAGAAAGTACTTTTTCTCCCTTCCTGTTAATGCCACAGACTTCCCCTTTATAGTGCACACTTTGTCTAATCCTCCCCGCTTCAGCCCAGAAATATTAAGCTTCAGATGTGTTGTTAACGTTGAGTAAAAAAGTTGCTCGCAGCTGTTCTAGGAACACATTCTGAAATCGCGTATATCTTTGCTTCTACACATAGCAATGTATTGTGCTTTGCTTTACACACTATTCTACCGTCAAGAGGAGAGAATTCATCAAGTTTAATAAGCACAAACACTGTATAAGTCGAATTTCAGCATTTTTGTGTGACCGGGAAAACCACAGTCACAAGCCGAGCTGCAGTTCCATAGAAATTTCAGTTTTACCGCTGAACTAAAAATGGGTAGAAAGTACTTTTTCTCCCTTCATGTTAATGCCACAGACTTCCCCTTTACAGTGCACACTTTGTCTAATCCTCCCCGCTTCAGCCCAGAAATATTGAGCTTCAGATGTGTTGTTAACGTTGAGTAAAATAGTTGCTCGCAGCTGTTCTAGGACCACATTCTGAAATCGCGTATATCTTTGCTTCTACACATAGCAATGTATTGTGCTTTGCTTTACACACTATTCTACCGTCAAGAGGAGAGAATTCATCAAGTTTAATAAGCACAAACACTGTATACAGTAAGTCGAATTTCAGCATTTTTGTGTGACCGGGAAAACCACAGTCACAAGACGAGCAGCAGTTCCATAGAAATTTCAGTTTTACCGCTGAACTAAAAATGGGTAGAAAGTACTTTTTCTCCCTTCCTGTTAATGCCACAGACTTCCCCTTTACAGTGCACAATTTGTCTAATCCTCCCCGCTTCAGCCCAGAAATATTGAGCTTCAGATGTGTTGTTAACGTTGAGTAAAAAAGTTGCTCGCAGCTGTTCTAGGAACACATTCTGAAATCGCGTATATCTTTGCTTCTACACATAGCAATGTATTGTGCTTTGCTTTACACACTATTCTACCGTCAAGAGGAGAGAATTCATCAAGTTTAATAAGCACAAACACTGTATAAGTCGAATTTCAGCATTTTTGTGTGACCGGGAAAACCAAAGTCACAAGCCGAGCTGCAGTTCCATAGAAATTTCAGTTTTACCGCTGAACTAGAAATGGGTAGAAAGTACTTTTTCTCCCTTCCTGTCAATGCCACAGACTTCCCCTTTATAGTGCACACTTTGTCTAATCCTCCCCGCTTCAGCCCAGAAATATTAAGCTTCAGATGTGTTGTTAACGTTGAGTAAAAAAGTTGCTCGCAGCTGTTCTAGGAACACATTCTGAAATCGCGTATATCTTTGCTTCTACACATAGCAATGTATTGTGCTTTGCTTTACACACTATTCTACCGTCAAGAGGAGAGAATTCATCAAGTTTAATAAGCACAAACACTGTATAAGTTGAATTTCAGCATTTTTGTGTGACCGGGAAAACCACAGTCACAAGCCGAGCTGCAGTTCCATAGAAATTTCAGTTTTACCGCTGAACTAAAAATGGGTAGAAAGTACTTTTTCTCCCTTCCTGTTAATGCCACAGACTTCCCCTTTACAGTGCACACTTTGTCTAATCCTCCCCGCTTCAGCCCAGAAATATTGAGCTTCAGATGTGTTGTTAACGTTGAGTAAAAAAGTTGCTCGCAGCTGTTCTAGGAACACATTCTGAAATCGCGTATATCTTTGCTTCGACACATAGCAATGTATTGGGCTTTGCTTTACACACTATTCTACCGTCAAGAGGAGAGAATTCATCAAGTTTAATAAGCACAAACACTGTATAAGTCGAATTTCAGCATTTTTGTGTGACCGGGAAAACCACAGTCACAAGACGAGCTGCAGTTCCATAGAAATTTCAGTTTTACCGCTGAACTAAAAATGGGTAGAAAGTACTTTTTCTCCCATCCTGTTAATGCCACAGACTTCCCCTTTACAGTGCACACTTTGTCTAATCCTCCCCGCTTCAGCCCAGAAATATTGAGCTTCAGATGTGTTGTTAACGTTGAGTAAAAAAGTTGCTCGCAGCTGTTCTAGGAACACATTCTGAAATCGCGTATATCTTTGCTTCTACACATAGCAATGTATTGTGCTTTGCTTTACACACTATTCTACCGTCAAGAGGAGAGAATTCATCAAGTTTAATAAGCACAAACACTGTATAAGTCGAATTTCAGCATTTTTGTGTGACTGGGAAAACCACAGTCACAAGAGGAGCTGCAGTTCCATAGAAATTTCAGTTTTACCGCTGAACTAAAAATGGGTAGAAAGTACTTTTTCTCCCTTCATGTTAATGCCACAGACTTCCCCTTTACAGTGCACACTTTGTCTAATCCTCCCCGCTTCAGCCCAGAAATATTGAGCTTCAGATGTGTTGTTAACGTTGAGTAAAATAGTTGCTCGCAGCTGTTCTAGGACCACATTCTGAAATCGCGTATATCTTTGCTTCTACACATAGCAATGTATTGTGCTTTGCTTTACACACTATTCTACCGTCAAGAGGAGAGAATTCATCAAGTTTAATAAGCACAAACACTGTATAAGTCGAATTTCAGCATTTTTGTGTGACCGGGAAAACCACAGTCACAAGACGAGCAGCAGTTCCATAGAAATTTCAGTTTTACCGCTGAACTAAAAATGGGTAGAAAGTACTTTTTCTCCCTTCCTGTTAATGCCACAGACTTCCCCTTTACAGTGCACAATTTGTCTAATCCTCCCCGCTTCAGCCCAGAAATATTGAGCTTCAGATGTGTTGTTAACGTTGAGTAAAAAAGTTGCTCGCAGCTGTTCTAGGAACACATTCTGAAATCGCGTATATCTTTGCTTCTACACATAGCAATGTATTGTGCTTTGCTTTACACACTATTCTACCGTCATGAGGAGAGAATTCATCAAGTTTAATAAGCACAAACACTGTATAAGTCGAATTTCAGCATTTTTGTGTGACCGGGAAAACCAAAGTCACAAGCCGAGCTGCAGTTCCATAGAAATTTCAGTTTTACCGCTGAACTAGAAATGGGTAGAAAGTACTTTTTCTCCCTTCCTGTCAATGCCACAGACTTCCCCTTTATAGTGCACACTTTGTCTAATCCTCCCCGCTTCAGCCCAGAAATATTAAGCTTCAGATGTGTTGTTAACGTTGAGTAAAAAAGTTGCTCGCAGCTGTTCTAGGAACACATTCTGAAATCGCGTATATCTTTGCTTCTACACATAGCAATGTATTGTGCTTTGCTTTACACACTATTCTACCGTCAAGAGGAGAGAATTCATCAAGTTTAATAAGCACAAACACTGTATAAGTTGAATTTCAGCATTTTTGTGTGACCGGGAAAACCACAGTCACAAGCCGAGCTGCAGTTCCATAGAAATTTCAGTTTTACCGCTGAACTAAAAATGGGTAGAAAGTACTTTTTCTCCCTTCCTGTTAATGCCACAGACTTCCCCTTTACAGTGCACACTTTGTCTAATCCTCCCCGCTTCAGCCCAGAAATATTGAGCTTCAGATGTGTTGTTAACGTTGAGTAAAAAAGTTGCTCGCAGCTGTTCTAGGAACACATTCTGAAATCGCGTATATCTTTGCTTCGACACATAGCAATGTATTGGGCTTTGCTTTACACACTATTCTACCGTCAAGAGGAGAGAATTCATCAAGTTTAATAAGCACAAACACTGTATAAGTCGAATTTCAGCATTTTTGTGTGACCGGGAAAACCACAGTCACAAGCCGAGCTGCAGTTCCATAGAAATTTCAGTTTTACCGCTGAACTAGAAATGGGTAGAAAGTACTTTTTCTCCCTTCCTGTCAATGCCACAGACTTCCCCTTTATAGTGCACACTTTGTCTAATCCTCCCCGCTTCAGCCCAGAAATATTAAGCTTCAGATGTGTTGTTAACGTTGAGTAAAAAAGTTGCTCGCAGCTGTTCTAGGAACACATTCTGAAATCGCGTATATCTTTGCTTCTACACATAGCAATGTATTGTGCTTTGCTTTACACACTATTCTACCGTCAAGAGGAGAGAATTCATCAAGTTTAATAAGCACAAACACTGTATAAGTCGAATTTCAGCATTTTTGTGTGACCGGGAAAACCACAGTCACAAGCCGAGCTGCAGTTCCATAGAAATTTCAGTTTTACCGCTGAACTAAAAATGGGTAGAAAGTACTTTTTCTCCCTTCCTGTTAATGCCACAGACTTCCCCTTTACAGTGCACACTTTGTCTAATCCTCCCCGCTTCAGCCCAGAAATATTGAGCTTCAGATGTGTTGTTAACGTTGAGTAAAAAAGTTGCTCGCAGCTGTTCTAGGAACACATTCTGAAATCGCGTATATCTTTGCTTCTACACATAGCAATGTATTGTGCTTTGCTTTACACACTATTCTACCGTCAAGAGGAGAGAATTCATCAAGTTTAATAAGCACAAACACTGTATAAGTTGAATTTCAGCATTTTTGTGTGACCGGGAAAACCACAGTCACAAGCCGAGCTGCAGTTCCATAGAAATTTCAGTTTTACCGCTGAACTAAAAATGGGTAGAAAGTACTTTTTCTCCCTTCATGTTAATGCCACAGACTTCCCCTTTACAGTGCACACTTTGTCTAATCCTCCCCGCTTCAGCCCAGAAATATTGAGCTTCAGATGTGTTGTTAACGTTGAGTAAAATAGTTGCTCGCAGCTGTTCTAGGACCACATTCTGAAATCGCGTATATCTTTGCTTCTACACATAGCAATGTATTGTGCTTTGCTTTACACACTATTCTACCGTCAAGAGGAGAGAATTCATCAAGTTTAATAAGCACAAACACTGTATAAGTCGAATTTCAGCATTTTTGTGTGACCGGGAAAACCACAGTCACAAGACGAGCTGCAGTTCCATAGAAATTTCAGTTTTACCGCTGAACTAAAAATGGGTAGAAAGTACTTTTTCTCCCTTCCTGTTAATGCCACAGACTTCCCCTTTACAGTGCACAATTTGTCTAATCCTCCCCGCTTCAGCCCAGAAATATTGAGCTTCAGATGTGTTGTTAACGTTGAGTAAAAAAGTTGCTCGCAGCTGTTCTAGGAACACATTCTGAAATCGCGTATATCTTTGCTTCTACACATAGCAATGTATTGTGCTTTGCTTTACACACTATTCTACCGTCAAGAGGAGAGAATTCATCAAGTTTAATAAGCACAAACACTGTATAAGTCGAATTTCAGCATTTTTGTGTGACCGGGAAAACCACAGTCACAAGCCGAGCTGCAGTTCCATAGAAATTTCAGTTTTACCGCTGAACTAAAAATGGGTAGAAAGTACTTTTTCTCCCTTCCTGTTAATGCCACAGACTTCCCCTTTACAGTGCACACTTTGTCTAATCCTCCCCGCTTCAGCCCAGAAATATTGAGCTTCAGATGTGTTGTTAACGTTGAGTAAAAAAGTTGCTCGCAGCTGTTCTAGGAACACATTCTGAAATCGCGTATATCTTTGCTTCTACACATAGCAATGTATTGTGCTTTGCTTTACACACTATTCTACCGTCAAGAGGAGAGAATTCATCAAGTTTAATAAGCACAAACACTGTATAAGTCGAATTTCAGCATTTTTGTGTGACCGGGAAAACCACAGTCACAAGCCGAGCAGCAGTTCCATAGAAATGTCAGTTTTACCGCTGAACTAAAAATGGGTAGAAAGTACTTTTTCTCCCTTCCTGTTAATGCCACAGACTTCCCCTTTATAGTGCACACTTTGTCTAATCCTCCCCGCTTCAGCCCAGAAATATTAAGCTTCAGATGTGTTGTTAACGTTGAGTAAAAAAGTTGCTCGCAGCTGTTCTAGGAACACATTCTGAAATCGCGTATATCTTTGCTTCTACACATAGCAATGTATTGTGCTTTGCTTTACACACTATTCTACCGTCAAGAGGAGAGAATTCATCAAGTTTAATAAGCACAAACACTGTATAAGTCGAATTTCAGCATTTTTGTGTGACCGGGAAAACCACAGTCACAAGCCGAGCTGCAGTTCCATAGAAATTTCAGTTTTACCGCTGAACTAAAAATGGGTAGAAAGTACTTTTTCTCCCTTCATGTTAATGCCACAGACTTCCCCTTTACAGTGCACACTTTGTCTAATCCTCCCCGCTTCAGCCCAGAAATATTGAGCTTCAGATGTGTTGTTAACGTTGAGTAAAATAGTTGCTCGCAGCTGTTCTAGGACCACATTCTGAAATCGCGTATATCTTTGCTTCTACACATAGCAATGTATTGTGCTTTGCTTTACACACTATTCTACCGTCAAGAGGAGAGAATTCATCAAGTTTAATAAGCACAAACACTGTATAAGTCGAATTTCAGCATTTTTGTGTGACCGGGAAAACCACAGTCACAAGACGAGCAGCAGTTCCATAGAAATTTCAGTTTTACCGCTGAACTAAAAATGGGTAGAAAGTACTTTTTCTCCCTTCCTGTTAATGCCACAGACTTCCCCTTTACAGTGCACAATTTGTCTAATCCTCCCCGCTTCAGCCCAGAAATATTGAGCTTCAGATGTGTTGTTAACGTTGAGTAAAAAAGTTGCTCGCAGCTGTTCTAGGAACACATTCTGAAATCGCGTATATCTTTGCTTCTACACATAGCAATGTATTGTGCTTTGCTTTACACACTATTCTACCGTCAAGAGGAGAGAATTCATCAAGTTTAATAAGCACAAACACTGTATAAGTCGAATTTCAGCATTTTTGTGTGACCGGGAAAACCAAAGTCACAAGCCGAGCTGCAGTTCCATAGAAATTTCAGTTTTACCGCTGAACTAGAAATGGGTAGAAAGTGCTTTTTCTCCCTTCCTGTCAATGCCACAGACTTCCCCTTTATAGTGCACACTTTGTCTAATCCTCCCCGCTTCAGCCCAGAAATATTAAGCTTCAGATGTGTTGTTAACGTTGAGTAAAAAAGTTGCTCGCAGCTGTTCTAGGAACACATTCTGAAATCGCGTATATCTTTGCTTCTACACATAGCAATGTATTGTGCTTTGCTTTACACACTATTCTACCGTCAAGAGGAGAGAATTCATCAAGTTTAATAAGCACAAACACTGTATAAGTTGAATTTCAGCATTTTTGTGTGACCGGGAAAACCACAGTCACAAGCCGAGCTGCAGTTCCATAGAAATTTCAGTTTTACCGCTGAACTAAAAATGGGTAGAAAGTACTTTTTCTCCCTTCCTGTTAATGCCACAGACTTCCCCTTTACAGTGCACACTTTGTCTAATCCTCCCCGCTTCAGCCCAGAAATATTGAGCTTCAGATGTGTTGTTAACGTTGAGTAAAAAAGTTGCTCGCAGCTGTTCTAGGAACACATTCTGAAATCGCGTATATCTTTGCTTCGACACATAGCAATGTATTGGGCTTTGCTTTACACACTATTCTACCGTCAAGAGGAGAGAATTCATCAAGTTTAATAAGCACAAACACTGTATAAGTCGAATTTCAGCATTTTTGTGTGACCGGGAAAACCACAGTCACAAGCCGAGCTGCAGTTCCATAGAAATTTCAGTTTTACCGCTGAACTAGAAATGGGTAGAAAGTACTTTTTCTCCCTTCCTGTCAATGCCACAGACTTCCCCTTTATAGTGCACACTTTGTCTAATCCTCCCCGCTTCAGCCCAGAAATATTAAGCTTCAGATGTGTTGTTAACGTTGAGTAAAAAAGTTGCTCGCAGCTGTTCTAGGAACACATTCTGAAATCGCGTATATCTTTGCTTCTACACATAGCAATGTATTGTGCTTTGCTTTACACACTATTCTACCGTCAAGAGGAGAGAATTCATCAAGTTTAATAAGCACAAACACTGTATAAGTCGAATTTCAGCATTTTTGTGTGACCGGGAAAATCACAGTCACAAGCCGAGCTGCAGTTCCATAGAAATTTCAGTTTTACCGCTGAACTAAAAATGGGTAGAAAGTACTTTTTCTCCCTTCCTGTTAATGCCACAGACTTCCCCTTTACAGTGCACACTTTGTCTAATCCTCCCCGCTTCAGCCCAGAAATATTGAGCTTCAGATGTGTTGTTAACGTTGAGTAAAAAAGTTGCTCGCAGCTGTTCTAGGAACACATTCTGAAATCGCGTATATCTTTGCTTCTACACATAGCAATGTATTGTGCTTTGCTTTACACACTATTCTACCGTCAAGAGGAGAGAATTCATCAAGTTTAATAAGCACAAACACTGTATAAGTTGAATTTCAGCATTTTTGTGTGACCGGGAAAACCACAGTCACAAGCCGAGCTGCAGTTCCATAGAAATTTCAGTTTTACCGCTGAACTAAAAATGGGTAGAAAGTACTTTTTC
Organism: Ascaphus truei; assembly: GCF_040206685.1. NCBI lineage: Eukaryota > Metazoa > Chordata > Amphibia > Anura > Ascaphidae > Ascaphus > Ascaphus truei. Next base: position 515,062 of record NW_027454207.1, on the reverse strand, counting down.
TCCCTTCATGTTAATGCCACAGACTTCCCCTTTACAGTGCACACTTTGTCTAATCCTCCCCGCTTCAGCCCAGAAATATTGAGCTTCAGATGTGTTGTTAACGTTGAGTAAAATAGTTGCTCGCAGCTGTTCTAGGACCACATTCTGAAATCGCGTATATCTTTGCTTCTACACATAGCAATGTATTGTGCTTTGCTTTACACACTATTCTACCGTCAAGAGGAGAGAATTCATCAAGTTTAATAAGCACAAACACTGTATAAGTCGAATTTCAGCATTTTTGTGTGACCGGGAAAACCACAGTCACAAGACGAGCTGCAGTTCCATAGAAATTTCAGTTTTACCGCTGAACTAAAAATGGGTAGAAAGTACTTTTTCTCCCTTCCTGTTAATGCCACAGACTTCCCCTTTACAGTGCACAATTTGTCTAATCCTCCCCGCTTCAGCCCAGAAATATTGAGCTTCAGATGTGTTGTTAACGTTGAGTAAAAAAGTTGCTCGCAGCTGTTCTAGGAACACATTCTGAAATCGCGTATATCTTTGCTTCTACACATAGCAATGTATTGTGCTTTGCTTTACACACTATTCTACCGTCAAGAGGAGAGAATTCATCAAGTTTAATAAGCACAAACACTGTATAAGTCGAATTTCAGCATTTTTGTGTGACCGGGAAAACCACAGTCACAAGCCGAGCTGCAGTTCCATAGAAATTTCAGTTTTACCGCTGAACTAAAAATGGGTAGAAAGTACTTTTTCTCCCTTCCTGTTAATGCCACAGACTTCCCCTTTACAGTGCACACTTTGTCTAATCCTCCCCGCTTCAGCCCAGAAATATTGAGCTTCAGATGTGTTGTTAACGTTGAGTAAAAAAGTTGCTCGCAGCTGTTCTAGGAACACATTCTGAAATCGCGTATATCTTTGCTTCTACACATAGCAATGTATTGTGCTTTGCTTTACACACTATTCTACCGTCAAGAGGAGAGAATTCATCAAGTTTAATAAGCACAAACACTGTATAAGTCGAATTTCAGCATTTTTGTGTGACCGGGAAAACCACAGTCACAAGCCGAGCAGCAGTTCCATAGAAATGTCAGTTTTACCGCTGAACTAAAAATGGGTAGAAAGTACTTTTTCTCCCTTCCTGTTAATGCCACAGACTTCCCCTTTATAGTGCACACTTTGTCTAATCCTCCCCGCTTCAGCCCAGAAATATTAAGCTTCAGATGTGTTGTTAACGTTGAGTAAAAAAGTTGCTCGCAGCTGTTCTAGGAACACATTCTGAAATCGCGTATATCTTTGCTTCTACACATAGCAATGTATTGTGCTTTGCTTTACACACTATTCTACCGTCAAGAGGAGAGAATTCATCAAGTTTAATAAGCACAAACACTGTATAAGTCGAATTTCAGCATTTTTGTGTGACCGGGAAAACCACAGTCACAAGCCGAGCTGCAGTTCCATAGAAATTTCAGTTTTACCGCTGAACTAAAAATGGGTAGAAAGTACTTTTTCTCCCTTCATGTTAATGCCACAGACTTCCCCTTTACAGTGCACACTTTGTCTAATCCTCCCCGCTTCAGCCCAGAAATATTGAGCTTCAGATGTGTTGTTAACGTTGAGTAAAATAGTTGCTCGCAGCTGTTCTAGGACCACATTCTGAAATCGCGTATATCTTTGCTTCTACACATAGCAATGTATTGTGCTTTGCTTTACACACTATTCTACCGTCAAGAGGAGAGAATTCATCAAGTTTAATAAGCACAAACACTGTATAAGTCGAATTTCAGCATTTTTGTGTGACCGGGAAAACCACAGTCACAAGACGAGCAGCAGTTCCATAGAAATTTCAGTTTTACCGCTGAACTAAAAATGGGTAGAAAGTACTTTTTCTCCCTTCCTGTTAATGCCACAGACTTCCCCTTTACAGTGCACAATTTGTCTAATCCTCCCCGCTTCAGCCCAGAAATATTGAGCTTCAGATGTGTTGTTAACGTTGAGTAAAAAAGTTGCTCGCAGCTGTTCTAGGAACACATTCTGAAATCGCGTATATCTTTGCTTCTACACATAGCAATGTATTGTGCTTTGCTTTACACACTATTCTACCGTCAAGAGGAGAGAATTCATCAAGTTTAATAAGCACAAACACTGTATAAGTCGAATTTCAGCATTTTTGTGTGACCGGGAAAACCAAAGTCACAAGCCGAGCTGCAGTTCCATAGAAATTTCAGTTTTACCGCTGAACTAGAAATGGGTAGAAAGTGCTTTTTCTCCCTTCCTGTCAATGCCACAGACTTCCCCTTTATAGTGCACACTTTGTCTAATCCTCCCCGCTTCAGCCCAGAAATATTGAGCTTCAGATGTGTTGTTAACGTTGAGTAAAAAAGTTGCTCGCAGCTGTTCTAGGAACACATTCTGAAATCGCGTATATCTTTGCTTCTACACATAGCAATGTATTGTGCTTTGCTTTACACACTATTCTACCGTCAAGAGGAGAGAATTCATCAAGTTTAATAAGCACAAACACTGTATAAGTCGAATTTCAGCATTTTTGTGTGACTGGGAAAACCACAGTCACAAGAGGAGCTGCAGTTCCATAGAAATTTCAGTTTTACCGCTGAACTAAAAATGGGTAGAAAGTACTTTTTCTCCCTTCATGTTAATGCCACAGACTTCCCCTTTACAGTGCACACTTTGTCTAATCCTCCCCGCTTCAGCCCAGAAATATTGAGCTTCAGATGTGTTGTTAACGTTGAGTAAAATAGTTGCTCGCAGCTGTTCTAGGACCACATTCTGAAATCGCGTATATCTTTGCTTCTACACATAGCAATGTATTGTGCTTTGCTTTACACACTATTCTACCGTCAAGAGGAGAGAATTCATCAAGTTTAATAAGCACAAACACTGTATAAGTCGAATTTCAGCATTTTTGTGTGACCGGGAAAACCACAGTCACAAGACGAGCAGCAGTTCCATAGAAATTTCAGTTTTACCGCTGAACTAAAAATGGGTAGAAAGTACTTTTTCTCCCTTCCTGTTAATGCCACAGACTTCCCCTTTACAGTGCACAATTTGTCTAATCCTCCCCGCTTCAGCCCAGAAATATTGAGCTTCAGATGTGTTGTTAACGTTGAGTAAAAAAGTTGCTCGCAGCTGTTCTAGGAACACATTCTGAAATCGCGTATATCTTTGCTTCTACACATAGCAATGTATTGTGCTTTGCTTTACACACTATTCTACCGTCATGAGGAGAGAATTCATCAAGTTTAATAAGCACAAACACTGTATAAGTCGAATTTCAGCATTTTTGTGTGACCGGGAAAACCAAAGTCACAAGCCGAGCTGCAGTTCCATAGAAATTTCAGTTTTACCGCTGAACTAGAAATGGGTAGAAAGTACTTTTTCTCCCTTCCTGTCAATGCCACAGACTTCCCCTTTATAGTGCACACTTTGTCTAATCCTCCCCGCTTCAGCCCAGAAATATTGAGCTTCAGATGTGTTGTTAACGTTGAGTAAAAAAGTTGCTCGCAGCTGTTCTAGGAACACATTCTGAAATCGCGTATATCTTTGCTTCTACACATAGCAATGTATTGTGCTTTGCTTTACACACTATTCTACCGTCAAGAGGAGAGAATTCATCAAGTTTAATAAGCACAAACACTGTATAAGTTGAATTTCAGCATTTTTGTGTGACCGGGAAAACCACAGTCACAAGCCGAGCTGCAGTTCCATAGAAATTTCAGTTTTACCGCTGAACTAAAAATGGGTAGAAAGTACTTTTTCTCCCTTCCTGTTAATGCCACAGACTTCCCCTTTACAGTGCACACTTTGTCTAATCCTCCCCGCTTCAGCCCAGAAATATTGAGCTTCAGATGTGTTGTTAACGTTGAGTAAAAAAGTTGCTCGCAGCTGTTCTAGGAACACATTCTGAAATCGCGTATATCTTTGCTTCGACACATAGCAATGTATTGGGCTTTGCTTTACACACTATTCTACCGTCAAGAGGAGAGAATTCATCAAGTTTAATAAGCACAAACACTGTATAAGTCGAATTTCAGCATTTTTGTGTGACCGGGAAAACCACAGTCACAAGCCGAGCTGCAGTTCCATAGAAATTTCAGTTTTACCGCTGAACTAAAAATGGGTAGAAAGTACTTTTTCTCCCATCCTGTTAATGCCACAGACTTCCCCTTTACAGTGCACACTTTGTCTAATCCTCCCCGCTTCAGCCCAGAAATATTGAGCTTCAGATGTGTTGTTAACGTTGAGTAAAAAAGTTGCTCGCAGCTGTTCTAGGAACACATTCTGAAATCGCGTATATCTTTGCTTCTACACATAGCAATGTATTGTGCTTTGCTTTACACACTATTCTACCGTCAAGAGGAGAGAATTCATCAAGTTTAATAAGCACAAACACTGTATAAGTCGAATTTCAGCATTTTTGTGTGACTGGGAAAACCACAGTCACAAGAGGAGCTGCAGTTCCATAGAAATTTCAGTTTTACCGCTGAACTAAAAATGGGTAGAAAGTACTTTTTCTCCCTTCCTGTTAATGCCACAGACTTCCCCTTTACAGTGCACACTTTGTCTAATCCTCCCCGCTTCAGCCCAGAAATATTGAGCTTCAGATGTGTTGTTAACGTTGAGTAAAAAAGTTGCTCGTAGCTGTTCTAGGAACACATTCTGAAATCGCGTATATCTTTGCTTCTACACATAGCAATGTATTGTGCTTTGCTTTACACACTATTCTACCGTCAAGAGGAGAGAATTCATCAAGTTTAATAAGCACAAACACTGTATAAGTCGAATTTCAGCATTTTTGTGTGACCGGGAAAACCACAGTCACAAGCCGAGCAGCAGTTCCATAGAAATGTCAGTTTTACCGCTGAACTAAAAATGGGTAGAAAGTACTTTTTCTCCCTTCCTGTTAATGCCACAGACTTCCCCTTTATAGTGCACACTTTGTCTAATCCTCCCCGCTTCAGCCCAGAAATATTAAGCTTCAGATGTGTTGTTAACGTTGAGTAAAAAAGTTGCTCGCAGCTGTTCTAGGAACACATTCTGAAATCGCGTATATCTTTGCTTCTACACATAGCAATGTATTGTGCTTTGCTTTACACACTATTCTACCGTCAAGAGGAGAGAATTCATCAAGTTTAATAAGCACAAACACTGTATAAGTCGAATTTCAGCATTTTTGTGTGACCGGGAAAACCAAAGTCACAAGCCGAGCTGCAGTTCCATAGAAATTTCAGTTTTACCGCTGAACTAGAAATGGGTAGAAAGTACTTTTTCTCCCTTCCTGTCAATGCCACAGACTTCCCCTTTATAGTGCACACTTTGTCTAATCCTCCCCGCTTCAGCCCAGAAATATTAAGCTTCAGATGTGTTGTTAACGTTGAGTAAAAAAGTTGCTCGCAGCTGTTCTAGGAACACATTCTGAAATCGCGTATATCTTTGCTTCTACACATAGCAATGTATTGTGCTTTGCTTTACACACTATTCTACCGTCAAGAGGAGAGAATTCATCAAGTTTAATAAGCACAAACACTGTATAAGTTGAATTTCAGCATTTTTGTGTGACCGGGAAAACCACAGTCACAAGCCGAGCTGCAGTTCCATAGAAATTTCAGTTTTACCGCTGAACTAAAAATGGGTAGAAAGTACTTTTTCTCCCTTCCTGTTAATGCCACAGACTTCCCCTTTACAGTGCACACTTTGTCTAATCCTCCCCGCTTCAGCCCAGAAATATTGAGCTTCAGATGTGTTGTTAACGTTGAGTAAAAAAGTTGCTCGCAGCTGTTCTAGGAACACATTCTGAAATCGCGTATATCTTTGCTTCGACACATAGCAATGTATTGGGCTTTGCTTTACACACTATTCTACCGTCAAGAGGAGAGAATTCATCAAGTTTAATAAGCACAAACACTGTATAAGTCGAATTTCAGCATTTTTGTGTGACCGGGAAAACCACAGTCACAAGCCGAGCTGCAGTTCCATAGAAATTTCAGTTTTACCGCTGAACTAAAAATGGGTAGAAAGTACTTTTTCTCCCATCCTGTTAATGCCACAGACTTCCCCTTTACAGTGCACACTTTGTCTAATCCTCCCCGCTTCAGCCCAGAAATATTGAGCTTCAGATGTGTTGTTAACGTTGAGTAAAAAAGTTGCTCGCAGCTGTTCTAGGAACACATTCTGAAATCGCGTATATCTTTGCTTCTACACATAGCAATGTATTGTGCTTTGCTTTACACACTATTCTACCGTCAAGAGGAGAGAATTCATCAAGTTTAATAAGCACAAACACTGTATAAGTCGAATTTCAGCATTTTTGTGTGACTGGGAAAACCACAGTCACAAGAGGAGCTGCAGTTCCATAGAAATTTCAGTTTTACCGCTGAACTAAAAATGGGTAGAAAGTACTTTTTCTCCCTTCCTGTTAATGCCACAGACTTCCCCTTTACAGTGCACACTTTGTCTAATCCTCCCCGCTTCAGCCCAGAAATATTGAGCTTCAGATGTGTTGTTAACGTTGAGTAAAAAAGTTGCTCGTAGCTGTTCTAGGAACACATTCTGAAATCGCGTATATCTTTGCTTCTACACATAGCAATGTATTGTGCTTTGCTTTACACACTATTCTACCGTCAAGAGGAGAGAATTCATCAAGTTTAATAAGCACAAACACTGTATAAGTCGAATTTCAGCATTTTTGTGTGACCGGGAAAACCACAGTCACAAGCCGAGCAGCAGTTCCATAGAAATGTCAGTTTTACCGCTGAACTAAAAATGGGTAGAAAGTACTTTTTCTCCCTTCCTGTTAATGCCACAGACTTCCCCTTTATAGTGCACACTTTGTCTAATCCTCCCCGCTTCAGCCCAGAAATATTAAGCTTCAGATGTGTTGTTAACGTTGAGTAAAAAAGTTGCTCGCAGCTGTTCTAGGAACACATTCTGAAATCGCGTATATCTTTGCTTCTACACATAGCAATGTATTGTGCTTTGCTTTACACACTATTCTACCGTCAAGAGGAGAGAATTCATCAAGTTTAATAAGCACAAACACTGTATAAGTCGAATTTCAGCATTTTTGTGTGACCGGGAAAACCACAGTCACAAGCCGAGCTGCAGTTCCATAGAAATTTCAGTTTTACCGCTGAACTAGAAATGGGTAGAAAGTACTTTTTCTCACTTCCTGTCAATGCCACAGACTTCCCCTTTATAGTGCACACTTTGTCTAATCCTCCCCGCTTCAGCCCAGAAATATTAAGCTTCAGATGTGTTGTTAACGTTGAGTAAAAAAGTTGCTCGCAGCTGTTCTAGGAACACATTCTGAAATCGCGTATATCTTTGCTTCTACACATAGCAATGTATTGTGCTTTGCTTTACACACTATTCTACCGTCAAGAGGAGAGAATTCATCAAGTTTAATAAGCACAAACACTGTATAAGTCGAATTTCAGCATTTTTGTGTGACCGGGAAAACCACAGTCACAAGCCGAGCTGCAGTTCCATAGAAATTTCAGTTTTACCGCTGAACTAAAAATGGGTAGAAAGTACTTTTTCTCCCTTCCTGTTAATGCCACAGACTTCCCCTTTACAGTGCACACTTTGTCTAATCCTCCCCGCTTCAGCCCAGAAATATTGAGCTTCAGATGTGTTGTTAACGTTGAGTAAAAAAGTTGCTCGTAGCTGTTCTAGGAACACATTCTGAAATCGCGTATATCTTTGCTTCTACACATAGCAATGTATTGTGCTTTGCTTTACACACTATTCTACCGTCAAGAGGAGAGAATTCATCAAGTTTAATAAGCACAAACACTGTATAAGTCGAATTTCAGCATTTTTGTGTGACCGGGAAAACCACAGTCACAAGCCGAGCAGCAGTTCCATAGAAATGTCAGTTTTACCGCTGAACTAAAAATGGGTAGAAAGTACTTTTTCTCCCTTCCTGTTAATGCCACAGACTTCCCCTTTATAGTGCACACTTTGTCTAATCCTCCCCGCTTCAGCCCAGAAATATTAAGCTTCAGATGTGTTGTTAACGTTGAGTAAAAAAGTTGCTCGCAGCTGTTCTAGGAACACATTCTGAAATCGCGTATATCTTTGCTTCTACACATAGCAATGTATTGTGCTTTGCTTTACACACTATTCTACCGTCAAGAGGAGAGAATTCATCAAGTTTAATAAGCACAAACACTGTATAAGTCGAATTTCAGCATTTTTGTGTGACCGGGAAAACCACAGTCACAAGCCGAGCTGCAGTTCCATAGAAATTTCAGTTTTACCGCTGAACTAAAAATGGGTAGAAAGTACTTTTTCTCCCTTCCTGTTAATGCCACAGACTTCCCCTTTACAGTGCACACTTTGTCTAATCCTCCCCGCTTCAGCCCAGAAATATTGAGCTTCAGATGTGTTGTTAACGTTGAGTAAAAAAGTTGCTCGCAGCTGTTCTAGGAACACATTCTGAAATCGCGTATATCTTTGCTTCTACACATAGCAATGTATTGTGTTTTGCTTTACACACTATTCTACCGTCAAGAGGAGAGAATTCATCAAGTTTAATAAGCACAAACACTGTATAAGTCGAATTTCAGCATTTTTGTGTGACCGGGAAAACCACAGTCACAAGCCGAGCTGCAGTTCCATAGAAATTTCAGTTTTACCGCTGAACTAAAAATGGGTAGAAAGTACTTTTTCTCCCTTCATGTTAATGCCACAGACTTCCCCTTTACAGTGCACACTTTGTCTAATCCTCCCCGCTTCAGCCCAGAAATATTGAGCTTCAGATGTGTTGTTAACGTTGAGTAAAATAGTTGCTCGCAGCTGTTCTAGGACCACATTCTGAAATCGCGTATATCTTTGCTTCTACACATAGCAATGTATTGTGCTTTGCTTTACACACTATTCTACCGTCATGAGGAGAGAATTCATCAAGTTTAATAAGCACAAACACTGTATAAGTCGAATTTCAGCATTTTTGTGTGACCGGGAAAACCACAGTCACAAGCCGAGCTGCAGTTCCATAGAAATTTCAGTTTTACCGCTGAACTAGAAATGGGTAGAAAGTACTTTTTCTCCCTTCCTGTCAATGCCACAGACTTCCCCTTTATAGTGCACACTTTGTCTAATCCTCCCCGCTTCAGCCCAGAAATATTAAGCTTCAGATGTGTTGTTAACGTTGAGTAAAAAAGTTGCTCGCAGCTGTTCTAGGAACACATTCTGAAATCGCGTATATCTTTGCTTCTACACATAGCAATGTATTGTGCTTTGCTTTACACACTATTCTACCGTCAAGAGGAGAGAATTCATCAAGTTTAATAAGCACAAACACTGTATAAGTCGAATTTCAGCATTTTTGTGTGACCGGGAAAACCACAGTCACAAGCCGAGCTGCAGTTCCATAGAAATTTCAGTTTTACCGCTGAACTAAAAATGGGTAGAAAGTACTTTTTCTCCCTTCCTGTTAATGCCACAGACTTCCCCTTTACAGTGCACACTTTGTCTAATCCTCCCCGCTTCAGCCCAGAAATATTGAGCTTCAGATGTGTTGTTAACGTTGAGTAAAAAAGTTGCTCGCAGCTGTTCTAGGAACACATTCTGAAATCGCGTATATCTTTGCTTCTACACATAGCAATGTATTGTGCTTTGCTTTACACACTATTCTACCGTCAAGAGGAGAGAATTCATCAAGTTTAATAAGCACAAACACTGTATAAGTCGAATTTCAGCATTTTTGTGTGACCGGGAAAACCACAGTCACAAGCCGAGCTGCAGTTCCATAGAAATTTCAGTTTTACCGCTGAACTAAAAATGGGTAGAAAGTACTTTTTCTCCCTTCCTGTTAATGCCACAGACTTCCCCTTTACAGTGCACACTTTGTCTAATCCTCCCCGCTTCAGCCCAGAAATATTGAGCTTCAGATGTGTTGTTAACGTTGAGTAAAAAAGTTGCTCGTAGCTGTTCTAGGAACACATTCTGAAATCGCGTATATCTTTGCTTCTACACATAGCAATGTATTGTGCTTTGCTTTACACACTATTCTACCGTCAAGAGGAGAGAATTCATCAAGTTTAATAAGCACAAACACTGTATAAGTCGAATTTCAGCATTTTTGTGTGACCGGGAAAACCACAGTCACAAGCCGAGCAGCAGTTCCATAGAAATGTCAGTTTTACCGCTGAACTAAAAATGGGTAGAAAGTACTTTTTCTCCCTTCCTGTTAATGCCACAGACTTCCCCTTTACAGTGCACACTTTGTCTAATCCTCCCCGCTTCAGCCCAGAAATATTGAGCTTCAGATGTGTTGTTAACGTTGAGTAAAAAAGTTGCTCGCAGCTGTTCTAGGAACACATTCTGAAATCGCGTATATCTTTGCTTCTACACATAGCAATGTATTGTGTTTTGCTTTACACACTATTCTACCGTCAAGAGGAGAGAATTCATCAAGTTTAATAAGCACAAACACTGTATAAGTCGAATTTCAGCATTTTTGTGTGACCGGGAAAACCACAGTCACAAGCCGAGCTGCAGTTCCATAGAAATTTCAGTTTTACCGCTGAACTAAAAATGGGTAGAAAGTACTTTTTCTCCCTTCATGTTAATGCCACAGACTTCCCCTTTACAGTGCACACTTTGTCTAATCCTCCCCGCTTCAGCCCAGAAATATTGAGCTTCAGATGTGTTGTTAACGTTGAGTAAAATAGTTGCTCGCAGCTGTTCTAGGACCACATTCTGAAATCGCGTATATCTTTGCTTCTACACATAGCAATGTATTGTGCTTTGCTTTACACACTATTCTACCGTCATGAGGAGAGAATTCATCAAGTTTAATAAGCACAAACACTGTATAAGTCGAATTTCAGCATTTTTGTGTGACCGGGAAAACCACAGTCACAAGCCGAGCTGCAGTTCCATAGAAATTTCAGTTTTACCGCTGAACTAGAAATGGGTAGAAAGTACTTTTTCTCCCTTCCTGTCAATGCCACAGACTTCCCCTTTATAGTGCACACTTTGTCTAATCCTCCCCGCTTCAGCCCAGAAATATTAAGCTTCAGATGTGTTGTTAACGTTGAGTAAAAAAGTTGCTCGCAGCTGTTCTAGGAACACATTCTGAAATCGCGTATATCTTTGCTTCTACACATAGCAATGTATTGTGCTTTGCTTTACACACTATTCTACCGTCAAGAGGAGAGAATTCATCAAGTTTAATAAGCACAAACACTGTATAAGTCGAATTTCAGCATTTTTGTGTGACCGGGAAAACCACAGTCACAAGCCGAGCTGCAGTTCCATAGAAATTTCAGTTTTACCGCTGAACTAAAAATGGGTAGAAAGTACTTTTTCTCCCTTCCTGTTAATGCCACAGACTTCCCCTTTACAGTGCACACTTTGTCTAATCCTCCCCGCTTCAGCCCAGAAATATTGAGCTTCAGATGTGTTGTTAACGTTGAGTAAAAAAGTTGCTCGCAGCTGTTCTAGGAACACATTCTGAAATCGCGTATATCTTTGCTTCTACACATAGCAATGTATTGTGCTTTGCTTTACACACTATTCTACCGTCAAGAGGAGAGAATTCATCAAGTTTAATAAGCACAAAAACTGTATAAGTTGAATTTCAGCATTTTTGTGTGACCGGGAAAACCACAGTCACAAGCCGAGCTGCAGTTCCATAGAAATTTCAGTTTTACCGCTGAACTAAAAATGGGTAGAAAGTACTTTTTCTCCCTTCCTGTTAATGCCACAGACTTCCCCTTTACAGTGCACACTTTGTCTAATCCTCCCCGCTTCAGCCCAGAAATATTGAGCTTCAGATGTGTTGTTAACGTTGAGTAAAAAAGTTGCTCGCAGCTGTTCTAGGAACACATTCTGAAATCGCGTATATCTTTGCTTCTACACATAGCAATGTATTGTGCTTTGCTTTACACACTATTCTACCGTCAAGAGGAGAGAATTCATCAAGTTTAATAAGCACAAACACTGTATAAGTCGAATTTCAGCATTTTTGTGTGACCGGGAAAACCACAGTCACAAGCCGAGCTGCAGTTCCATAGAAATTTCAGTTTTACCGCTGAACTAAAAATGGGTAGAAAGTACTTTTTCTCCCTTCCTGTTAATGCCACAGACTTCCCCTTCACAGTGCACACTTTGTCTAATCCTCCCCGCTTCAGCCCAGAAATATTGAGCTTCAGATGTGTTGTTAACGTTGAGTAAAAAAGTTGCTCGCAGCTGTTCTAGGAACACATTCTGAAATCGCGTATATCTTTGCTTCTACACATAGCAATGTATTGTGCTTTGCTTTACACACTATTCTACCGTCATGAGGAGAGAATTCATCAAGTTTAATAAGCACAAACACTGTATAAGTCGAATTTCAGCATTTTTGTGTGACCGGGAAAACCACAGTCACAAGCCGAGCTGCAGTTCCATAGAAATTTCAGTTTTACCGCTGAACTAGAAATGGGTAGAAAGTACTTTTTCTCCCTTCCTGTTAATGCCACAGACTTCCCCTTTACAGTGCACACTTTGTCTAATCCTCCCCGCTTCAGCCCAGAAATATTGAGCTTCAGATGTGTTGTTAACGTTGAGTAAAAAAGTTGCTCGCAGCTGTTCTAGGAACACATTCTGAAATCGCGTATATCTTTGCTTCGACACATAGCAATGTATTGGGCTTTGCTTTACACACTATTCTACCGTCAAGAGGAGAGAATTCATCAAGTTTAATAAGCACAAACACTGTATAAGTCGAATTTCAGCATTTTTGTGTGACCGGGAAAACCACAGTCACAAGCCGAGCTGCAGTTCCATAGAAATTTCAGTTTTACCGCTGAACTAAAAATGGGTAGAAAGTACTTTTTCTCCCTTCCTGTTAATGCCACAGACTTCCCCTTTATAGTGCACACTTTGTCTAATCCTCCCCGCTTCAGCCCAGAAATATTGAGCTTCAGATGTGTTGTTAACGTTGAGTAAAAAAGTTGCTCGCAGCTGTTCTAGGAACACATTCTGAAATCGCGTATATCTTTGCTTCTACACATAGCAATGTATTGTGCTTTGCTTTACACACTATTCTACCGTCAAGAGGAGAGAATTCATCAAGTTTAATAAGCACAAACACTGTATAAGTCGAATTTCAGCATTTTTGTGTGACTGGGAAAACCACAGTCACAAGAGGAGCTGCAGTTCCATAGAAATTTCAATTTTACCGCTGAACTAAAAATGGGTAGAAAGTACTTTTTCTCCCTTCCTGTTAATGCCACAGACTTCCCCTTTACAGTGCACACTTTGTCTAATCCTCCCCGCTTCAGCCCAGAAATATTGAGCTTCAGATGTGTTGTTAACGTTGATTAAAAAAGTTGCTCGCAGCTGTTCTAGGAACACATTCTGAAATCGCGTATATCTTTGCTTCTACACATAGCAATGTATTGTGCTTTGCTTTACACACTATTCTACCGTCAAGAGGAGAGAATTCATCAAGTTTAATAAGCACAAACACTGTATAAGTCGAATTTCAGCATTTTTGTGTGACCGGGAAAACCACAGTCACAAGCCGAGCTGCAGTTCCATAGAAATTTCAGTTTTACCGCTGAACTAAAAATGGGTAGAAAGTACTTTTTCTCCCTTCCTGTTAATGCCACAGACTTCCCCTTTACAGTGCACACTTTGTCTAATCCTCCCCGCTTCAGCCCAGAAATATTGAGCTTCAGATGTGTTGTTAACGTTGAGTAAAATAGTTGATCGCAGCTGTTCTAGGAACACATTCTGAAATCGCGTATATCTTTGCTTCTACACATAGCAATGTATTGTGCTTTGCTTTACACACTATTCTACCGTCAAGAGGAGAGAATTCATCAAGTTTAATAAGCACAAACACTGTATAAGTTGAATTTCAGCATTTTTGTGTGACCGGGAAAACCACAGTCACAAGCCGAGCTGCAGTTCCATAGAAATTTCAGTTTTACCGCTGAACTAAAAATGGGTAGAAAGTACTTTTTCTCCCTTCCTGTTAATGCCACAGACTTCCCCTTTACAGTGCACACTTTGTCTAATCCTCCCCGCTTCAGCCCAGAAATATTGAGCTTCAGATGTGTTGTTAACGTTGAGTAAAAAAGTTGCTCGCAGCTGTTCTAGGAACACATTCTGAAATCGCGTATATCTTTGCTTCGACACATAGCAATGTATTGGGCTTTGCTTTACACACTATTCTACCGTCAAGAGGAGAGAATTCATCAAGTTTAATAAGCACAAACACTGTATAAGTCGAATTTCAGCATTTTTGTGTGACCGGGAAAACCACAGTCACAAGCCGAGCTGCAGTTCCATAGAAATTTCAGTTTTACCGCTGAACTAAAAATGGGTAGAAAGTACTTTTTCTCCCTTCCTGTTAATGCCACAGACTTCCCCTTTACAGTGCACACTTTGTCTAATCCTCCCCGCTTCAGCCCAGAAATATTGAGCTTCAGATGTGTTGTTAACGTTGAGTAAAAAAGTTGCTCGCAGCTGTTCTAGGAACACATTCTGAAATCGCGTATATCTTTGCTTCTACACATAGCAATGTATTGTGCTTTGCTTTACACACTATTCTACCGTCAAGAGGAGAGAATTCATCAAGTTTAATAAGCACAAACACTGTATAAGTCGAATTTCAGCATTTTTGTGTGACCGGGAAAACCACAGTCACAAGCCGAGCTGCAGTTCCATAGAAATTTCAGTTTTAGCTGAACTAAAAATGGGTAGAAAGTACTTTTTCTCCCTTCCTGTTAATGCCACAGACTTCCCCTTCACAGTGCACACTTTGTCTAATCCTCCCCGCTTCAGCCCAGAAATATTGAGCTTCAGATGTGTTGTTAACGTTGAGTAAAAAAGTTGCTCGCAGCTGTTCTAGGAACACATTCTGAAATCGCGTATATCTTTGCTTCTACACATAGCAATGTATTGTGCTTTGCTTTACACACTATTCTACCGTCAAGAGGAGAGAATTCATCAAGTTTAATAAGCACAAACACTGTATAAGTCGAATTTCAGCATTTTTGTGTGACCGGGAAAACCACAGTCACAAGCCGAGCTGCAGTTCCATAGAAATTTCAGTTTTACCGCTGAACTAAAAAAGGGTAGAAAGTACTTTTTCTCCCTTCCTGTTAATGCCACAGACTTCCCCTTTACAGTGCACACTTTGTCTAATCCTCCCCGCTTCAGCCCAGAAATATTGAGCTTCAGATGTGTTGTTAACGTTGAGTAAAATAGTTGCTCGCAGCTGTTCTAGGAACACATTCTGAAATCGCGTATATCTTTGCTTCTACACATAGCAATGTATTGTGCTTTGCTTTACACACTATTCTACCGTCAAGAGGAGAGAATTCATCAAGTTTAATAAGCACAAACACTGTATAAGTCGAATTTCAGCATTTTTGTGTGACCGGGAAAACCACAGTCACAAACCGAGCTGCAGTTCCATAGAAACTTCAGTTTTACCGCTGAACCTAAAAATGGGTAGAAAGTACTTTTTCTCCCTTCCTGTTAATGCCACAGACTTCCCCTTTACAGTGCACACTTTGTCTAATCCTCCCCGCTTCAGCCCAGAAATATTGAGCTTCAGATGTGTTGTTAACGTTGAGTAAAAAAAGTTGCTCGCAGCTGTTCTAGGAACATATTCTGAAATCGCGTATATCTTTGCTTCTACACATAGCAATGTATTGTGCTTTGCTTTACACACTATTCTACCGTCAAGAGGAGAGAATTCATCAAGTTTAATAAGCACAAACACTGTATAAGTCGAATTTCAGCATTTTTGTGTGACCGGGAAAACCACAGTCACAAGCCGAGCTGCAGTTCCATAGAAATTTCAGTTTTACCGCTGAACTAGAAATGGGTAGAAAGTACTTTTTCTCCGTTCCTGTTAATGCCACAGACTTCCCCTTTACAGTGCACACTTTGTCTAATCCTCCCCGCTTCAGCCCAGAAATATTAAGCTTCAGATGTGTTGTTAACGTTGAGTAAAAAAGTTGCTCGCAGCTGTTCTAGGAACACATTCTGAAATCGCGTATATCTTTGCTTCTACACATAGCAATGTATTGTGCTTTGCTTTACACACTATTCTACCGTCAAGAGGAGAGAATTCATCAAGTTTAATAAGCACAAACACTGTATAAGTCGAATTTCAGCATTTCTGTGTGACCGGGAAAACCACAGTCACAAACCGAGCTGCAGTTCCATAGAAACTTCAGTTTTACCGCTGAACCTAAAAATGGGTAGAAAGTACTTTTTCTCCCTTCCTGTTAATGCCACAGACTTCCCCTTTACAGTGCACACTTTGTCTAATCCTCCCCGCTTCAGCCCAGAAATATTGAGCTTCAGATGTGTTGTTAACGTTGAGTAAAATAGTTGCTCGCAGCTGTTCTAGGAACACATTCTGAAATCGCGTATATCTTTGCTTCTACACATAGCAATGTATTGTGCTTTGCTTTACACACTATTCTACCGTCAAGAGGAGAGAATTCATCAAGTTTAATAAGCACAAACACTGTATAAGTCGAATTTCAGCATTTTTGTGTGACCGGGAAAACCACAGTCACAAGCCGAGCTGCAGTTCCATAGAAATTTCAGTTTTACCGCTGAACTAAAAATGGGTAGAAAGTACTTTTTCTCCCTTCCTGTTAATGCCACAGACTTCCCCTTTACAGTGAACACTTTGTCTAATCCTCCCCGCTTCAGCCCAGAAATATTGAGCTTCAGATGTGTTGTTAACGTTGAGTAAAATAGTTGCTCGCAGCTGTTCTAGGAACACATTCTGAAATCGCGTATATCTTTGCTTCTACACATAGCAATGTATTGTGCTTTGCTTTACACACTATTCTACCGTCAAGAGGAGAGAATTCATCAAGTTTAATAAGCACAAACACTGTATAAGTCGAATTTCAGCATTTTTGTGTGACCGGGAAAACCACAGTCACAAGCCGAGCTGCAGTTCCATAGAAATTTCAGTTTTACCGCTGAACTAGAAATGGGTAGAAAGTACTTTTTCTCCGTTCCTGTTAATGCCACAGACTTCCCCTTTACAGTGCACACTTTGTCTAATCCTCCCCGCTTCAGCCCAGAAATATTAAGCTTCAGATGTGTTGTTAACGTTGAGTAAAAAAGTTGCTCGCAGCTGTTCTAGGAACACATTCTGAAATCGCGTATATCTTTGCTTCTACACATAGCAATGTATTGTGCTTTGCTTTACACACTATTCTACCGTCAAGAGGAGAGAATTCATCAAGTTTAATAAGCACAAACACTGTATAAGTCGAATTTCAGCATTTTTGTGTGACCGGGAAAACCACAGTCACAAGCCGAGCTGCAGTTCCATAGAAATTTCAGTTTTACCGCTGAACTAAAAAAGGGTAGAAAGTACTTTTTCTCCCTTCCTGTTAATGCCACAGACTTCCCCTTTACAGTGCACACTTTGTCTAATCCTCCCCGCTTCAGCCCAGAAATATTGAGCTTCAGATGTGTTGTTAACGTTGAGTAAAATAGTTGCTCGCAGCTGTTCTAGGAACACATTCTGAAATCGCGTATATCTTTGCTTCTACACATAGCAATGTATTGTGCTTTGCTTTACACACTATTCTACCGTCAAGAGGAGAGAATTCATCAAGTTTAATAAGCACAAACACTGTATAAGTCGAATTTCAGCATTTTTGTGTGACCGGGAAAACCACAGTCACAAACCGAGCTGCAGTTCCATAGAAACTTCAGTTTTACCGCTGAACCTAAAAATGGGTAGAAAGTACTATTTCTCCCTTCCTGTTAATGCCACAGACTTCCCCTTTACAGTGCACACTTTGTCTAATCCTCCCCGCTTCAGCCCAGAAATATTGAGCTTCAGATGTGTTGTTAACGTTGAGTAAAATAGTTGCTCGCAGCTGTTCTAGGAACACATTCTGAAATCGCGTATATCTTTGCTTCTACACATAGCAATGTATTGTGCTTTGCTTTACACACTATTCTACCGTCAAGAGGAGAGAATTCATCAAGTTTAATAAGCACAAACACTGTATAAGTCGAATTTCAGCATTTTTGTGTGACCGGGAAAACCACAGTCACAAGCCGAGCTGCAGTTCCATAGAAATTTCAGTTTTACCGCTGAACTAAAAATGGGTAGAAAGTACTTTTTCTCCCTTCCTGTTAATGCCACAGACTTCCCCTTTACAGTGCACACTTTGTCTAATCCTCCCCGCTTCAGCCCAGAAATATTGAGCTTCAGATGTGTTGTTAACGTTGAGTAAAATAGTTGCTCGCAGCTGTTCTAGGAACACATTCTGAAATCGCGTATATCTTTGCTTCTACACATAGCAATGTATTGTGCTTTGCTTTACACACTATTCTACCGTCAAGAGGAGAGAATTCATCAAGTTTAATAAGCACAAACACTGTATAAGTCGAATTTCAGCATTTTTGTGTGACCGGGAAAACCACAGTCACAAACCGAGCTGCAGTTCCATAGAAACTTCAGTTTTACCGCTGAACCTAAAAATGGGTAGAAAGTACTTTTTCTCCCTTCCTGTTAATGCCACAGACTTCCCCTTTACAGTGCACACTTTGTCTAATCCTCCCCGCTTCAGCCCAGAAATATTGAGCTTCAGATGTGTTGTTAACGTTGAGTAAAAAAGTTGCTCGCAGCTGTTCTAGGAACATATTCTGAAATCGCGTATATCTTTGCTTCTACACATAGCAATGTATTGTGCTTTGCTTTACACACTATTCTACCGTCAAGAGGAGAGAATTCATCAAGTTTAATAAGCACAAACACTGTATAAGTCGAATTTCCGCATTTTTGTGTGACCGGGAAAACCACAGTCACAAGCCGAGCTGCAGTTCCATAGAAATTTCAGTTTTACCGCTGAACTAGAAATGGGTAGAAAGTACTTTTTCTCCGTTCCTGTTAATGCCACAGACTTCCCCTTTACAGTGCACACTTTGTCTAATCCTCCCCGCTTCAGCCCAGAAATATTGAGCTTCAGATGTGTTGTTAACGTTGAGTAAAAAAGTTGCTCGCAGCTGTTCTAGGAACACATTCTGAAATCGCGTATATCTTTGCTTCTACACATAGCAATGTATTGTGCTTTGCTTTACACACTATTCTACCGTCATGAGGAGATAATTCATCAAGTTTAATAAGCACAAACACTGTATAAGTCGAATTTCAGCATTTTTGTGTGACCGGGAAAACCACAGTCACAAGCCGAGCTGCAGTTCCATAGAAATTTCAGTTTTACCGCTGAACTAGAAATGGTAGAAAGTACTTTTTCTCCCTTCCTGTCAATGCCACAGACTTCCCCTTTATAGTGCACACTTTGTCTAATCCTCCCCGCTTCAGCCCAGAAATATTAAGCTTCAGATGTGTTGTTAACGTTGAGTAAAAAAGTTGCTCGCAGCTGTTCTAGGAACACATTCTGAAATCGCGTATATCTTTGCTTCTACACATAGCAATGTATTGTGCTTTGCTTTACACACTATTCTACCGTCAAGAGGAGAGAATTCATCAAGTTTAATAAGCACAAACACTGTATAAGTCGAATTTCAGCATTTTTGTGTGACCGGGAAAACCAGAGTCACAAGCCGAGCTGCAGTTCCATAGACATTTCAGTTTTACCGCTGAACTAAAAATGGGTAGAAAGTACTTTTTCTCCCTTCCTGTTAATGCCACAGACTTCCCTTTTACAGTGCACACTTTGTCTAATCTTCCCCGCTTCAGCCCAGAAATATTGAGCTTCAGATGTGTTGTTAACGTTGAGTAAAAAAGTTGCTCGCAGCTGTTCTAGGAACACATTCTGAAATCGCGTATATCTTTGCTTCTACACATAGCAATGTATTGTGCTTTGCTTTACACACTATTCTACCGTCAAGAGGAGAGAATTCATCAAGTTTAATAAGCACAAACACTGTATAAGTCGAATTTCAGCATTTTTGTGTGACCGGGAAAACCACAGTCACAAACCGAGCTGCAGTTCCATAGAAACTTCAGTTTTACCGCTGAACCTAAAAATGGGTAGAAAGTACTTTTTCTCCCTTCCTGTTAATGCCACAGACTTCCCCTTTACAGTGCACACTTTGTCTAATCCTCCCCGCTTCAGCCCAGAAATATTGAGCTTCAGATGTGTTGTTAACGTTGAGTAAAAAAGTTGCTCGCAGCTGTTCTAGGAACATATTCTGAAATCGCGTATATCTTTGCTTCTACACATAGCAATGTATTGTGCTTTGCTTTACACACTATTCTACCGTCAAGAGGAGAGAATTCATCAAGTTTAATAAGCACAAACACTGTATAAGTCGAATTTCAGCATTTTTGTGTGACCGGGAAAACCAGAGTCACAAGCCGAGCTGCAGTTCCATAGAAATTTCAGTTTTACCGCTGAACTAAAAATGGGTAGAAAGTACTTTTTCTCCCTTCCTGTTAATGCCACAGACTTCCCTTTTACAGTGCACACTTTGTCTAATCTTCCCCGCTTCAGCCCAGAAATATTGAGCTTCAGATGTGTTGTTAACGTTGAGTAAAAAAGTTGCTCGCAGCTGTTCTAGGAACACATTCTGAAATCGCGTATATCTTTGCTTCTACACATAGCAATGTATTGTGCTTTGCTTTACACACTATTCTACCGTCAAGAGGAGAGAATTCATCAAGTTTAATAAGCACAAACACTGTATAAGTCGAATTTCAGCATTTTTGTGTGACCGGGAAAACCACAGTCACAAGCCGAGCTGCAGTTCCATAGAAATTTCAGTTTTACCGCTGAACTAAAAATGGGTAGAAAGTACTTTTTCTCCTTTCCTGTTAATGCCACAGACTTCCCCTTTACAGTGCACACTTTGTCTAATCCTCCCCGCTTCAGCCCAGAAATATTGAGCTTCAGATGTGTTGTTAACGTTGAGTAAAAAAGTTGCTCGCAGCTGTTCTAGGAACACATTCTGAAATCGCGTATATCTTTGCTTCTACACATAGCAATGTATTGTGCTTTGCTTTACACACTATTCTACCGTCAAGATGAGAGAATTCATCAAGTTTAATAAGCACAAACACTGTATAAGTCGAATTTCAGCATTTTTGTGTGACCGGGAAAACCACAGTCACAAGCCGAGCTGCAGTTCCATAGAAATTTCAGTTTTACCGCTGAACTAAAAATGGGTAGAAAGTACTTTTTCTCCCTTCCTGTTAATGCCACAGACTTCCCCTTTACAGTGCACACTTTGTCTAATCCTCCCCGCTTCAGCCCAGAAATATTGAGCTTCAGATGTGTTGTTAACGTTGAGTAAAATAGTTGCTCGCAGCTGTTCTAGGAACACATTCTGAAATCGCGTATATCTTTGCTTCTACACATAGCAATGTATTGTGCTTTGCTTTACACACTATTCTACCGTCAAGAGGAGAGAATTCATCAAGTTTAATAAGCACAAACACTGTATAAGTCGAATTTCAGCATTTTTGTGTGACCGGGAAAACCACAGTCACAAGCCGAGCTGCAGTTCCATAGAAATTTCAGTTTTACTGCTGAACTAAAAATGGGTAGAAAGTACTTTTTCTCCCTTCCTGTTAATGCCACAGACTTCCCCTTTACAGTGCACACTTTGTCTAATCCTCCCCGCTTCAGCCCAGAAATATTGAGATTCAGATGTGTTGTTAACGTTGAGTAAAAAAGTTGCTCGCAGCTGTTCTAGGAACACATTCTGAAATCGCGTATATCTTTGCTTCTACACATAGCAATGTATTGTGCTTTGCTTTACACACTATTCTACCGTCAAGAGGAGAGAATTCATCAAGTTTAATAAGCACAAACACTGTATAAGTCGAATTTCAGCATTTTTGTGTGACCGGGAAAACCACAGTCACAAACCGAGCTGCAGTTCCATAGAAACTTCAGTTTTACCGCTGAACCTAAAAATGGGTAGAAAGTACTTTTTCTCCCTTCCTGTTAATGCCACAGACTTCCCCTTTACAGTGCACACTTTGTCTAATCCTCCCCGCTTCAGCCCAGAAATATTGAGCTTCAGATGTGTTGTTAACGTTGAGTAAAAAAGTTGCTCGCAGCTGTTCTAGGAACACATTATGAAATCGCGTATATCTTTGCTTCTACACATAGCAATGTATTGTGCTTTGCTTTACACACTATTCTACCGTCAAGAGGAGAGAATTCATCAAGTTTAATAAGCACAAACACTGTATAAGTCGAATTTCAGCATTTTTGTGTGACCAGGAAAACCACAGTCACAAGACGAGCTGCAGTTCCATAGAAATTTCAGTTTTACCGCTGAACTAGAAATGGGTAGAAAGTACTTTTTCTCCCTTCCTGTTAATGCCACAGACTTCCCCTTTACAGTGCACACTTTGTCTAATCCTCCCCGCTTCAGCCCAGAAATATTGAGCTTCAGATGTGTTGTTAACGTTGAGTAAAAAAGTTGCTCGCAGCTGTTCTAGGAACACATTCTGAAATCGCGTATATCTTTGCTTCTACACATAGCAATGTATTGTGCTTTGCTTGACACACTATTCTACCATCAAGAGGAGAGAATTCATCAAGTTTAATAAGCACAAACACTGTATAAGTCGAATTTCAGCATTTTTGTGTGAGCGGGAAAACCACAGTCACAAGCCGAGCTGCAGTTCCATAGAAATTTCAGTTTTACTGCTGAACTAAAAATGGGTAGAAAGTACTTTTTCTCCCTTCCTGTTAATGCCACAGACTTCCCCTTTACAGTGCACACTTTGTCTAATCCTCCCCGCTTCAGCCCAGAAATATTGAGATTCAGATGTGTTGTTAACGTTGAGTAAAAAAGTTGCTCGCAGCTGTTCTAGGAACACATTCTGAAATCGCGTATATCTTTGCTTCTACACATAGCAATGTATTGTGCTTTGCTTTACACACTATTCTACCGTCAAGAGGAGAGAATTCATCAAGTTTAATAAGCACAAACACTGTATAAGTCGAATTTCAGCATTTTTGTGTGACCGGGAAAACCACAGTCACAAACCGAGCTGCAGTTCCATAGAAACTTCAGTTTTACCGCTGAACCTAAAAATGGGTAGAAAGTACTTTTTCTCCCTTCCTGTTAATGCCACAGACTTCCCCTTTACAGTGCACACTTTGTCTAATCCTCCCCGCTTCAGCCCAGAAATATTGAGCTTCAGATGTGTTGTTAACGTTGAGTAAAAAAGTTGCTCGCAGCTGTTCTAGGAACACATTATGAAATCGCGTATATCTTTGCTTCTACACATAGCAATGTATTGTGCTTTGCTTTACACACTATTCTACCGTCAAGAGGAGAGAATTCATCAAGTTTAATAAGCACAAACACTGTATAAGTCGAATTTCAGCATTTTTGTGTGACCAGGAAAACCACAGTCACAAGACGAGCTGCAGTTCCATAGAAATTTCAGTTTTACCGCTGAACTAGAAATGGGTAGAAAGTACTTTTTCTCCCTTCCTGTTAATGCCACAGACTTCCCCTTTACAGTGCACACTTTGTCTAATCCTCCCCGCTTCAGCCCAGAAATATTAAGCTTCAGATGTGTTGTTAACGTTGAGTAAAAAAGTTGCTCGCAGCTGTTCTAGGAACACATTCTGAAATCGCGTATATCTTTGCTTCTACACATAGCAATGTATTGTGCTTTGCTTTACACACTATTCTCCCGTCAAGAGGAGAGAATTCATCAAGTTTAATAAGCACAAACACTGTATAAGTCGAATTTCAGCATTTTTGTGTGAGCGGGAAAACCACAGTCACAAGCCGAGCTGCAGTTCCATAGAAATTTCAGTTTTACCGCTGAACTAGAAATGGGTAGAAAGTACTTTTTCTCCCTTCCTGTTAATGCCACAGACTTCCCCTTTACAGTGCACACTTTGTCTAATCCTCCCCGCTTCAGCCCAGAAATATTGAGCTTCAGATGTGTTGTTAACGTTGAGTAAAAAAGTTGCTCGCAGCTGTTCTAGGAACACATTATGAAATCGCGTATATCTTTGCTTCTACACATAGCAATGTATTGTGCTTTGCTTTACACACTATTCTACCGTCAAGAGGAGAGAATTCATCAAGTTTAATAAGCACAAACACTGTATAAGTCGAATTTCAGCATTTTTGTGTGACCAGGAAAACCACAGTCACAAGACGAGCTGCAGTTCCATAGAAATTTCAGTTTTACCGCTGAACTAGAAATGGGTAGAAAGTACTTTTTCTCCCTTCCTGTTAATGCCACAGACTTCCCCTTTACAGTGCACACTTTGTCTAATCCTCCCCGCTTCAGCCCAGAAATATTAAGCTTCAGATGTGTTGTTAACGTTGAGTAAAAAAGTTGCTCGCAGCTGTTCTAGGAACACATTCTGAAATCGCGTATATCTTTGCTTCTACACATAGCAATGTATTGTGCTTTGCTTTACACACTATTCTCCCGTCAAGAGGAGAGAATTCATCAAGTTTAATAAGCACAAACACTGTATAAGTCGAATTTCAGCATTTTTGTGTGAGCGGGAAAACCACAGTCACAAGCCGAGCTGCAGTTCCATAGAAATTTCAGTTTTACCGCTGAACTAGAAATGGGTAGAAAGTACTTTTTCTCCCTTCCTGTTAATGCCACAGACTTCCCCTTTACAGTGCACACTTTGTCTAATCCTCCCCGCTTCAGCCCAGAAATATTGAGCTTCAGATGTGTTGTTAACGTTGAGTAAAAAAGTTGCTCGCAGCTGTTCTAGGAACACATTCTGAAATCGCGTATATCTTTGCTTCTACACATAGCAATGTATTGTGCTTTGCTTTACACACTATTCTACCGTCAAGAGGAGAGAATTCATCAAGTTTAATAAGCACAAACACTGTATAAGTCGAATTTCAGCATTTTTGTGTGACCGGGAAAACCACAGTCACAAGCCGAGCTGCAGTTCCATAGAAATTTCAGTTTTACCGCTGAACTAGAAATGGGTAGAAAGTACTTTTTCTCCCTTCCTGTTAATGCCACAGACTTCCCCTTTACAGTGCACACTTTGTCTAATCCTCCCCGCTTCAGCCCAGAAATATTGAGCTTCAGATGTGTTGTTAACGTTGAGTAAAAAAGTTGCTCGCAGCTGTTCTAGGAACACATTCTGAAATCGCGTATATCTTTGCTTCTACACATAGCAATGTATTGTGCTTTGCTTTACACACTATTCTACCGTCAAGAGGAGAGAATTCATCAAGTTTAATAAGCACAAACACTGTATAAGTCGAATTTCAGCATTTTTGTGTGACCGGGAAAACCACAGTCACAAGCCGAGCTGCAGTTCCATAGAAATTTCAGTTTTACCGCTGAACTAAAAATGGGTAGAAAGTACTTTTTCTCCCTTCCTGTTAATGCCACAGACTTCCCCTTTACAGTGCACACTTTGTCTAATCCTCCCCGCTTCAGCCCAGAAATATTGAGCTTCAGATGTGTTGTTAACGTTGAGTAAAATAGTTGCTCGCAGCTGTTCTAGGAACACATTCTGAAATCGCGTATATCTTTGCTTCTACACATAGCAATGTATTGTGCTTTGCTTTACACACTATTCTACCGTCAAGAGGAGAGAATTCATCAAGTTTAATAAGCACAAACACTGTATAAGTCGAATTTCAGCATTTTTGTGTGACCGGGAAAACCACAGTCACAAGCCGAGCTGCAGTTCCATAGAAATTTCAGTTTTACCGCTGAACTAAAAATGGGTAGAAAGTACTTTTTCTCCCTTCCTGTTAATGCCACAGACTTCCCCTTTACAGTGCACACTTTGTCTAATCCTCCCCGCTTCAGCCCAGAAATATTGAGCTTCAGATGTGTTGTTAACGTTGAGTAAAAAAGTTGCTCGCAGCTGTTCTAGGAACACATTCTGAAATCGCGTATATCTTTGCTTCTACACATAGCAATGTATTGTGCTTTGCTTTACACACTATTCTACCGTCAAGAGGAGAGAATTCATCAAGTTTAATAAGCACAAACACTGTATAAGTCGAATTTCAGCATTTTTGTGTGACCGGGAAAACCACAGTCTCAAGCCGAGCTGCAGTTCCATAGAAATTTCAGTTTTACCGCTGAACTAGAAATGGGTAGAAAGTATTTTTTCTCCCTTCCTGTTAATGCCACAGACTTCCCCTTTACAGTGCACACTTTGTCTAATCCTCCCCGCTTCAGCCCAGAAATATTAAGCTTCAGATGTGTTGTTAACGTTGAGTAAAAAGTTGCTCGCAGCTGTTCTAGGAACACATTCTGAAATCGCGTATATCTTTGCTTCTACACATAGCAATGTATTGTGCTTTGCTTTACACACTATTCTACCGTCAAGAGGAGAGAATTCATCAAGTTTAATAAGCACAAACACTGTATAAGTCGAATTTCAGCATTTTTGTGTGACCGGGAAAACCACAGTCACAAGCCGAGCTGCAGTTCCATAGAAATTTCAGTTTTACCGCTGAACTAGAAATGGGTAGAAAGTACTTTTTCTCCCTTCCTGTTAATGCCACAGACTTCCCCTTTACAGTGCACACTTTGTCTAATCCTCCCCGCTTCAGCCCAGAAATATTGAGCTTCAGATGTGTTGTTAACGTTGAGTAAAAAAGTTGCTCGCAGCTGTTCTAGGAACACATTATGAAATCGCGTATATCTTTGCTTCTACACATAGCAATGTATTGTGCTTTGCTTTACACACTATTCTACCGTCAAGAGGAGAGAATTCATCAAGTTTAATAAGCACAAACACTGTATAAGTCGAATTTCAGCATTTTTGTGTGACCAGGAAAACCACAGTCACAAGACGAGCTGCAGTTCCATAGAAATTTCAGTTTTACCGCTGAACTAAAAATGGGTAGAAAGTACTTTTTCTCCCTTCCTGTTAATGCCACAGACTTCCCCTTTACAGTGCACACTTTGTCTAATCCTCCCCGCTTCAGCCCAGAAATATTGAGCTTCAGATGTGTTGTTAACGTTGAGTAAAAAAGTTGCTCGCAGCTGTTCTAGGAACACATTCTGAAATCGCGTATATCTTTGCTTCTACACATAGCAATGTATTGTGCTTTGCTTTACACACTATTCTACCGTCAAGAGGAGAGAATTCATCAAGTTTAATAAGCACAAACACTGTATAAGTCGAATTTCAGCATTTTTGTGTGACCGGGAAAACCACAGTCACAAGCCGAGCTGCAGTTCCATAGAAATTTCAGTTTTACCGCTGAACTAGAAATGGGTAGAAAGTATTTTTTCTCCCTTCCTGTTAATGCCACAGACTTCCCCTTTACAGTGCACACTTTGTCTAATCCTCCCCGCTTCAGCCCAGAAATATTAAGCTTCAGATGTGTTGTTAACGTTGAGTAAAAAGTTGCTCGCAGCTGTTCTAGGAACACATTCTGAAATCGCGTATATCTTTGCTTCTACACATAGCAATGTATTGTGCTTTGCTTTACACACTATTCTACCGTCAAGAGGAGAGAATTCATCAAGTTTAATAAGCACAAACACTGTATAAGTCGAATTTCAGCATTTTTGTGTGACCGGGAAAACCACAGTCACAAGCCGAGCTGCAGTTCCATAGAAATTTCAGTTTTACCGCTGAACTAGAAATGGGTAGAAAGTACTTTTTCTCCCTTCCTGTTAATGCCACAGACTTCCCCTTTACAGTGCACACTTTGTCTAATCCTCCCCGCTTCAGCCCAGAAATATTGAGCTTCAGATGTGTTGTTAACGTTGAGTAAAAAAGTTGCTCGCAGCTGTTCTAGGAACACATTATGAAATCGCGTATATCTTTGCTTCTACACATAGCAATGTATTGTGCTTTGCTTTACACACTATTCTACCGTCAAGAGGAGAGAATTCATCAAGTTTAATAAGCACAAACACTGTATAAGTCGAATTTCAGCATTTTTGTGTGACCGGGAAAACCACAGTCACAAGCCGAGCTGCAGTTCCATAGAAATTTCAGTTTTACCGCTGAACTAAAAATGGGTAGAAAGTACTTTTTCTCCCTTCCTGTTAATGCCACAGACTTCCCCTTTACAGTGCACACTTTGTCTAATCCTCCCCGCTTCAGCCCAGAAATATTGAGCTTCAGATGTGTTGTTAACGTTGAGTAAAAAAGTTGCTCGCAGCTGTTCTAGGAACACATTATGAAATCGCGTATATCTTTGCTTCTACACATAGCAATGTATTGTGCTTTGCTTTACACACTATTCTACCGTCAAGAGGTGAGAATTCATCAAGTTTAATAAGCACAAACACTGTATAAGTCGAATTTCAGAATTTTTGTGTGACCGGGAAAACCACAGTCACAAGCCGAGCTGCAGTTCCATAGAAATTTCAGTTTTACCGCTGAACTAGAAATGGGTAGAAAGTACTTTTTCTCCCTTCCTGTTAATGCCACAGACTTCCCCTTTACAGTGCACACTTTGTCTAATCCTCCCCGCTTCAGCCCAGAAATATTGAGCTTCAGATGTGTTGTTAACGTTGAGTAAAAAAGTTGCTCGCAGCTGTTCTAGGAACACATTCTGAAATCGCGTATATCTTTGCTTCTACACATAGCAATGTATTGTGCTTTGCTTTACACACTATTCTACCGTCAAGAGGAGAGAATTCATCAAGTTTAATAAGCACAAACACTGTATAAGTCGAATTTCAGCATTTTTGTGTGACCGGGAAAACCACAGTCACAAGCCGAGCTGCAGTTCCATAGAAATTTCAGTTTTACCGCTGAACTAGAAATTTGTAGAAAGTACTTTTTCTCCCTTCCTGTTAATGCCACAGACTTCCCCTTTACAGTGCACACTTTGTCTAATCCTCCCCGCTTCAGCCCAGAAATATTAAGCTTCAGATGTGTTGTTAACGTTGAGTAAAAAAAGTTGCTCGCAGCTGTTCTAGGAACACATTCTGAAATCGCGTATATCTTTGCTTCTACACATAGCAATGTATTGTGCTTTGCTTTACACACTATTCTCCCGTCAAGAGGAGAGAATTCATCAAGTTTAATAAGCACAAACACTGTATAAGTCGAATTTCAGCATTTTTGTGTGACCGGGAAAACCACAGTCACAAGACGAGCTGCAGTTCCATAGAAATTTCAGTTTTACCGCTGAACTAGAAATGGGTAGAAAGTACTTTTTCTCCCTTCCTGTTAATGCCACAGACTTCCCCTTTACAGTGCACACTTTGTCTAATCCTCCCCGCTTCAGCCCAGAAATATTGAGCTTCAGATGTGTTGTTAACGTTGAGTAAAAAAGTTGCTCGCAGCTGTTCTAGGAACACATTATGAAATCGCGTATATCTTTGCTTCTACACATAGCAATGTATTGTGCTTTGCTTTACACACTATTCTACCGTCAAGAGGTGAGAATTCATCAAGTTTAATAAGCACAAACACTGTATAAGTCGAATTTCAGAATTTTTGTGTGACCGGGAAAACCACAGTCACAAGCCGAGCTGCAGTTCCATAGAAATTTCAGTTTTACCGCTGAACTAGAAATGGGTAGAAAGTACTTTTTCTCCCTTCCTGTTAATGCCACAGACTTCCCCTTTACAGTGCACACTTTGTCTAATCCTCCCCGCTTCAGCCCAGAAATATTGAGCTTCAGATGTGTTGTTAACGTTGAGTAAAAAAGTTGCTCGCAGCTGTTCTAGGAACACATTCTGAAATCGCGTATATCTTTGCTTCTACACATAGCAATGTATTGTGCTTTGCTTTACACACTATTCTACCGTCAAGAGGAGAGAATTCATCAAGTTTAATAAGCACAAACACTGTATAAGTCGAATTTCAGCATTTTTGTGTGACCGGGAAAACCACAGTCACAAGCCGAGCTGCAGTTCCATAGAAATTTCAGTTTTACCGCTGAACTAGAAATTTGTAGAAAGTACTTTTTCTCCCTTCCTGTTAATGCCACAGACTTCCCCTTTACAGTGCACACTTTGTCTAATCCTCCCCGCTTCAGCCCAGAAATATTAAGCTTCAGATGTGTTGTTAACGTTGAGTAAAAAAAGTTGCTCGCAGCTGTTCTAGGAACACATTCTGAAATCGCGTATATCTTTGCTTCTACACATAGCAATGTATTGTGCTTTGCTTTACACACTATTCTCCCGTCAAGAGGAGAGAATTCATCAAGTTTAATAAGCACAAACACTGTATAAGTCGAATTTCAGCATTTTTGTGTGACCGGGAAAACCACAGTCACAAGACGAGCTGCAGTTCCATAGAAATTTCAGTTTTACCGCTGAACTAGAAATGGGTAGAAAGTACTTTTTCTCCCTTCCTGTTAATGCCACAGACTTCCCCTTTACAGTGCACACTTTGTCTAATCCTCCCCGCTTCAGCCCAGAAATATTGAGCTTCAGATGTGTTGTTAACGTTGAGTAAAAAAGTTGCTCGCAGCTGTTCTAGGAACACATTCTGAAATCGCGTATATCTTTGCTTCTACACATAGCAATGTATTGTGCTTTGCTTTACACACTATTCTACCGTCAAGAGGAGAGAATTCATCAAGTTTAATAAGCACAAACACTGTATAAGTCGAATTTCAGCATTTTTGTGTGACCGGGAAAACCACAGTCACAAACCGAGCTGCAGTTCCATAGAAACTTCAGTTTTACCGCTGAACCTAAAAATGGGTAGAAAGTACTTTTTCTCCCTTCCTGTTAATGCCACAGACTTCCCCTTTACAGTGCACACTTTGTCTAATCCTCCCCGCTTCAGCCCAGAAATATTGAGCTTCAGATGTGTTGTTAACGTTGAGTAAAAAAGTTGCTCGCAGCTGTTCTAGGAACACATTCTGAAATCGCGTATATCTTTGCTTCTACACATAGCAATGTATTGTGCTTTGCTTTACACACTATTCTACCGTCAAGAGGAGAGAATTCATCAAGTTTAATAAGCACAAACACTGTATAAGTCGAATTTCAGCATTTTTGTGTGACCGGGAAAACTACAGTCACAAGCCGAGCTGCAGTTCCATAGAAATTTCAGTTTTACCGCTGAACTAAAAATGGGTAGAACGTACTATTTCTCCCTTCCTGTTAATGCCAAGGACTTCCCCTTTACAGTGCACACTTTGTCTAATCCTCCCCGCTTCAGCCCAGAAATATTGAGCTTCAGATGTGTTGTTAACGTTGAGTAAAAAAGTTGCTCGCAGCTGTTCTAGGAACACATTCTGAAATCGCGTATATCTTTGCTTCTACACATAGCAATGTATTGTGCTTTGCTTTACACACTATTCTACCGTCAAGAGGAGAGAATTCATCAAGTTTAATAAGCACAAACACTGTATAAGTCGAATTTCAGCATTTTTGTGTGACCGGGAAAACCACAGTCACAAGCCGAGCTGCAGTTCCATAGAAATTTCAGTTTTACCGCTGAACTAGAAATTTGTAGAAAGTACTTTTTCTCCCTTCCTGTTAATGCCACAGACTTCCCCTTTACAGTGCACACTTTGTCTAATCCTCCCCGCTTCAGCCCAGAAATATTAAGCTTCAGATGTGTTGTTAACGTTGAGTAAAAAAAGTTGCTCGCAGCTGTTCTAGGAACACATTCTGAAATCGCGTATATCTTTGCTTCTACACATAGCAATGTATTGTGCTTTGCTTTACACACTATTCTCCCGTCAAGAGGAGAGAATTCATCAAGTTTAATAAGCACAAACACTGTATAAGTCGAATTTCAGCATTTTTGTGTGACCGGGAAAACCACAGTCACAAGCCGAGCTGCAGTTCCATAGAAATTTCAGTTTTACCGCTGAACTAGAAATGGGTAGAAAGTACTTTTTCTCCCTTCCTGTTAATGCCACAGACTTCCCCTTTACAGTGCACACTTTGTCTAATCCTCCCCGCTTCAGCCCAGAAATATTGAGCTTCAGATGTGTTGTTAACGTTGAGTAAAATAGTTGCTCGCAGCTGTTCTAGGAACACATTCTGAAATCGCGTATATCTTTGCTTCTACACATAGCAATGTATTGTGCTTTGCTTTACACACTATTCTACCGTCAAGAGGAGAGAATTCATCAAGTTTAATAAGCACAAACACTGTATAAGTCGAATTTCAGCATTTTTGTGTGACCGGGAAAACCACAGTCACAAGCCGAGCTGCAGTTCCATAGAAATTTCAGTTTTACTGCTGAACTAAAAATGGGTAGAAAGTACTTTTTCTCCCTTCCTGTTAATGCCAAGGACTTCCCCTTTACAGTGCACACTTTGTCTAATCCTCCCCGCTTCAGCCCAGAAATATTAAGCTTCAGATGTGTTGTTAACGTTGAGTAAAAAAAGTTGCTCGCAGCTGTTCTAGGAACACATTCTGAAATCGCGTATATCTTTGCTTCTACACATAGCAATGTATTGTGCTTTGCTTTACACACTATTCTCCCGTCAAGAGGAGAGAATTCATCAAGTTTAATAAGCACAAACACTGTATAAGTCGAATTTCAGCATTTTTGTGTGACCGGGAAAACCACAGTCACAAGACGAGCTGCAGTTCCATAGAAATTTCAGTTTTACCGCTGAACTAGAAATGGGTAGAAAGTACTTTTTCTCCCTTCCTGTTAATGCCACAGACTTCCCCTTTACAGTGCACACTTTGTCTAATCCTCCCCGCTTCAGCCCAGAAATATTGAGCTTCAGATGTGTTGTTAACGTTGAGTAAAAAAGTTGCTCGCAGCTGTTCTAGGAACACATTATGAAATCGCGTATATCTTTGCTTCTACACATAGCAATGTATTGTGCTTTGCTTTACACACTATTCTACCGTCAAGAGGTGAGAATTCATCAAGTTTAATAAGCACAAACACTGTATAAGTCGAATTTCAGAATTTTTGTGTGACCGGGAAAACCACAGTCACAAGCCGAGCTGCAGTTCCATAGAAATTTCAGTTTTACCGCTGAACTAGAAATGGGTAGAAAGTACTTTTTCTCCCTTCCTGTTAATGCCACAGACTTCCCCTTTACAGTGCACACTTTGTCTAATCCTCCCCGCTTCAGCCCAGAAATATTGAGCTTCAGATGTGTTGTTAACGTTGAGTAAAAAAGTTGCTCGCAGCTGTTCTAGGAACACATTCTGAAATCGCGTATATCTTTGCTTCTACACATAGCAATGTATTGTGCTTTGCTTTACACACTATTCTACCGTCAAGAGGAGAGAATTCATCAAGTTTAATAAGCACAAACACTGTATAAGTCGAATTTCAGCATTTTTGTGTGACCGGGAAAACCACAGTCACAAGCCGAGCTGCAGTTCCATAGAAATTTCAGTTTTACCGCTGAACTAGAAATTTGTAGAAAGTACTTTTTCTCCCTTCCTGTTAATGCCACAGACTTCCCCTTTACAGTGCACACTTTGTCTAATCCTCCCCGCTTCAGCCCAGAAATATTAAGCTTCAGATGTGTTGTTAACGTTGAGTAAAAAAAGTTGCTCGCAGCTGTTCTAGGAACACATTCTGAAATCGCGTATATCTTTGCTTCTACACATAGCAATGTATTGTGCTTTGCTTTACACACTATTCTCCCGTCAAGAGGAGAGAATTCATCAAGTTTAATAAGCACAAACACTGTATAAGTCGAATTTCAGCATTTTTGTGTGACCGGGAAAACCACAGTCACAAGACGAGCTGCAGTTCCATAGAAATTTCAGTTTTACCGCTGAACTAGAAATGGGTAGAAAGTACTTTTTCTCCCTTCCTGTTAATGCCACAGACTTCCCCTTTACAGTGCACACTTTGTCTAATCCTCCCCGCTTCAGCCCAGAAATATTGAGCTTCAGATGTGTTGTTAACGTTGAGTAAAAAAGTTGCTCGCAGCTGTTCTAGGAACACATTCTGAAATCGCGTATATCTTTGCTTCTACACATAGCAATGTATTGTGCTTTGCTTTACACACTATTCTACCGTCAAGAGGAGAGAATTCATCAAGTTTAATAAGCACAAACACTGTATAAGTCGAATTTCAGCATTTTTGTGTGACCGGGAAAACCACAGTCACAAACCGAGCTGCAGTTCCATAGAAACTTCAGTTTTACCGCTGAACCTAAAAATGGGTAGAAAGTACTTTTTCTCCCTTCCTGTTAATGCCACAGACTTCCCCTTTACAGTGCACACTTTGTCTAATCCTCCCCGCTTCAGCCCAGAAATATTGAGCTTCAGATGTGTTGTTAACGTTGAGTAAAAAAGTTGCTCGCAGCTGTTCTAGGAACACATTCTGAAATCGCGTATATCTTTGCTTCTACACATAGCAATGTATTGTGCTTTGCTTTACACACTATTCTACCGTCAAGAGGAGAGAATTCATCAAGTTTAATAAGCACAAACACTGTATAAGTCGAATTTCAGCATTTTTGTGTGACCGGGAAAACTACAGTCACAAGCCGAGCTGCAGTTCCATAGAAATTTCAGTTTTACCGCTGAACTAAAAATGGGTAGAACGTACTATTTCTCCCTTCCTGTTAATGCCAAGGACTTCCCCTTTACAGTGCACACTTTGTCTAATCCTCCCCGCTTCAGCCCAGAAATATTGAGCTTCAGATGTGTTGTTAACGTTGAGTAAAAAAGTTGCTCGCAGCTGTTCTAGGAACACATTCTGAAATCGCGTATATCTTTGCTTCTACACATAGCAATGTATTGTGCTTTGCTTTACACACTATTCTACCGTCAAGAGGAGAGAATTCATCAAGTTTAATAAGCACAAACACTGTATAAGTCGAATTTCAGCATTTTTGTGTGACCGGGAAAACCACAGTCACAAGCCGAGCTGCAGTTCCATAGAAATTTCAGTTTTACCGCTGAACTAGAAATTTGTAGAAAGTACTTTTTCTCCCTTCCTGTTAATGCCACAGACTTCCCCTTTACAGTGCACACTTTGTCTAATCCTCCCCGCTTCAGCCCAGAAATATTAAGCTTCAGATGTGTTGTTAACGTTGAGTAAAAAAAGTTGCTCGCAGCTGTTCTAGGAACACATTCTGAAATCGCGTATATCTTTGCTTCTACACATAGCAATGTATTGTGCTTTGCTTTACACACTATTCTCCCGTCAAGAGGAGAGAATTCATCAAGTTTAATAAGCACAAACACTGTATAAGTCGAATTTCAGCATTTTTGTGTGACCGGGAAAACCACAGTCACAAGCCGAGCTGCAGTTCCATAGAAATTTCAGTTTTACCGCTGAACTAGAAATGGGTAGAAAGTACTTTTTCTCCCTTCCTGTTAATGCCACAGACTTCCCCTTTACAGTGCACACTTTGTCTAATCCTCCCCGCTTCAGCCCAGAAATATTGAGCTTCAGATGTGTTGTTAACGTTGAGTAAAATAGTTGCTCGCAGCTGTTCTAGGAACACATTCTGAAATCGCGTATATCTTTGCTTCTACACATAGCAATGTATTGTGCTTTGCTTTACACACTATTCTACCGTCAAGAGGAGAGAATTCATCAAGTTTAATAAGCACAAACACTGTATAAGTCGAATTTCAGCATTTTTGTGTGACCGGGAAAACCACAGTCACAAGCCGAGCTGCAGTTCCATAGAAATTTCAGTTTTACTGCTGAACTAAAAATGGGTAGAAAGTACTTTTTCTCCCTTCCTGTTAATGCCAAGGACTTCCCCTTTACAGTGCACACTTTGTCTAATCCTCCCCGCTTCAGCCCAGAAATATTAAGCTTCAGATGTGTTGTTAACGTTGAGTAAAAAAAGTTGCTCGCAGCTGTTCTAGGAACACATTCTGAAATCGCGTATATCTTTGCTTCTACACATAGCAATGTATTGTGCTTTGCTTTACACACTATTCTCCCGTCAAGAGGAGAGAATTCATCAAGTTTAATAAGCACAAACACTGTATAAGTCGAATTTCAGCATTTTTGTGTGACCGGGAAAACCACAGTCACAAGCCGAGCTGCAGTTCCATAGAAATTTCAGTTTTACCGCTGAACTAGAAATGGGTAGAAAGTACTTTTTCTCCCTTCCTGTTAATGCCACAGACTTCCCCTTTACAGTGCACACTTTGTCTAATCCTCCCCGCTTCAGCCCAGAAATATTGAGCTTCAGATGTGTTGTTAACGTTGAGTAAAAAAGTTGCTCGCAGCTGTTCTAGGAACACATTCTGAAATCGCGTATATCTTTGCTTCTACACATAGCAATGTATTGTGCTTTGCTTTACACACTATTCTACCGTCAAGAGGAGAGAATTCATCAAGTTTAATAAGCACAAACACTGTATAAGTCGAATTTCAGCATTTTTGTGTGACCGGGAAAACCACAGTCACAAACCGAGCTGCAGTTCCATAGAAACTTCAGTTTTACCGCTGAACCTAAAAATGGGTAGAAAGTACTTTTTCTCCCTTCCTGTTAATGCCACAGACTTCCCCTTTACAGTGCACACTTTGTCTAATCCTCCCCGCTTCAGCCCAGAAATATTGAGCTTCAGATGTGTTGTTAACGTTGAGTAAAAAAGTTGCTCGCAGCTGTTCTAGGAACACATTCTGAAATCGCGTATATCTTTGCTTCTACACATAGCAATGTATTGTGCTTTGCTTTACACACTATTCTACCGTCAAGAGGAGAGAATTCATCAAGTTTAATAAGCACAAACACTGTATAAGTCGAATTTCAGCATTTTTGTGTGACCGGGAAAACCACAGTCACAAACCGAGCTGCAGTTCCATAGAAACTTCAGTTTTACCGCTGAACCTAAAAATGGGTAGAAAGTACTTTTTCTCCCTTCCTGTTAATGCCACAGACTTCCCCTTTACAGTGCACACTTTGTCTAATCCTCCCCGCTTCAGCCCAGAAATATTGAGCTTCAGATGTGTTGTTAACGTTGAGTAAAAAAGTTGCTCGCAGCTGTTCTAGGAACACATTCTGAAATCGCGTATATCTTTGCTTCTACACATAGCAATGTATTGTGCTTTGCTTTACACACTATTCTACCGTCAAGAGGAGAGAATTCATCAAGTTTAATAAGCACAAACACTGTATAAGTCGAATTTCAGCATTTTTGTGTGACCGGGAAAACCACAGTCACAAGCCGAGCTGCAGTTCCATAGAAATTTCAGTTTTACCGCTGAACTAAAAATGGGTAGAACGTACTATTTCTCCCTTCCTGTTAATGCCAAGGACTTCCCCTTTACAGTGCACACTTTGTCTAATCCTCCCCGCTTCAGCCCAGAAATATTGAGCTTCAGATGTGTTGTTAACGTTGAGTAAAAAAGTTGCTCGCAGCTGTTCTAGGAACACATTCTGAAATCGCGTATATCTTTGCTTCTACACATAGCAATGTATTGTGCTTTGCTTTACACACTATTCTACCGTCAAGAGGAGAGAATTCATCAAGTTTAATAAGCACAAACACTGTATAAGTCGAATTTCAGCATTTTTGTGTGACCGGAACAAAACCACAGTCACAAGCCGAGCTGCAGTTCCATAGAAATTTCAGTTTTACTGCTGAACTAAAAATGGGTAGAAAGTACTTTTTCTCCCTTCCTGTTAATGCCACAGACTTCCCCTTTACAGTGCACACTTTGTCTAATCCTCCCCGCTTCAGCCCAGAAATATTGAGATTCAGATGTGTTGTTAACGTTGAGTAAAAAAGTTGCTCGCAGCTGTTCTAGGAACACATTCTGAAATCGCGTATATCTTTGCTTCTACACATAGCAATGTATTATGCTTTGCTTTACACACTATTCTACCGTCAAGAGGAGAGAATTCATCAAGTTTAATAAGCACAAACACTGGTTAAGTCGAATTTCAGCATTTTTGTGTGACCGGGAAAACCACAGTCACAAGCCGAGCTGCAGTTCCATAGAAATTTCAGTTTTACCGCTGAACTAAAAATGGGTAGAAAGTACTTTTTCTCCCTTCCTGTTAATGCCACAGACTTCCCCTTTACAGTGCACACTTTGTCTAATCCTCCCCGCTTCAGCCCAGAAATATTGAGCTTCAGATGTGTTGTTAACGTTGAGTAAAATAGTTGCTCGCAGCTGTTCTAGGATCACATTATGTAATCGCGTATATCTTTGCTTCTACACATAGCAATGTATTGTGCTTTGCTTTACACACTATTCTACCGTCAAGAGGAGAGAATTCATCAAGTTTAATAAGCACAAACACTGGTTAAGTCGAATTTCAGCATTTTTGTGTGACCGGGAAAACCACAGTCACAAGCCGAGCTGCAGTTCCATAGAAATTTCAGTTTTACCGCTGAACTAGAAATTGGTAGAAAGTACTTTTTCTCCCTTCCTGTTAATGCCACAGACTTCCCCTTTACAGTCCACACTTTGTCTAATCCTCCCCGTTACAGCCCAGAAATATTGAACTTCAGATGTGTTGTTAACGCTGAGTAAAAAAGTTGCTCGCAGCTGTTCTAGGAACACATTCTGAAATCGCGTATATCTTTGCTTCTACACATAGCAATGTATTGTGCTTTGCTTTACACACTATTCTACCGTCAAGAGGAGAGAATTCATCAAGTTTAATAAGCACAAACACTGTATAAGTCGAATTTCAGCATTTTTGTGTGACCGGGAAAACCACAGTCACAAGCCGAGCTGCAGTTCCATAGAAATTTCAGTTTTACCGCTGAACTAGAAATGGGTAGAAAGTACTTTTTCTCCCTTCCTGTTAATGCCACAGACTTCCCCTTTACAGTGCACACTTTGTCTAATCCTCCCCGCTTCAGCCCAGAAATATTGAGCTTCAGATGTGTTGTTAACGTTGAGTAAAAAAGTTGCTCGCAGCTGTTCTAGGAACACATTCTGAAATCGCGTATATCTTTGCTTCTACACATAGCAATGTATTGTGCTTTGCTTTACACACTATTCTACCGTCAAGAGGAGAGAATTCATCAAGTTTAATAAGCACAAACACTGTATAAGTCGAATTTCAGCATTTTTGTGTGACCGGGAAAACCACAGTCACAAGCCGAGCTGCAGTTCCATAGAAATTTCAGTTTTACCGCTGAACTAGAAATGGGTAGAAAGTACTTTTTCTCCCTTCCTGTTAATGCCACAGACTTCCCCTTTACAGTGCACACTTTGTCTAATCCTCCCCGCTTCAGCCCAGAAATATTGCGCTTCAGATGTGTTGTTAACGTTGAGTAAAAATGTTGCTCGCAGCTGTTCTAGGAACACATTCTGAAATCGCGTATATCTTTGCTTCTACACATAGCAATGTATTGTGCTTTGCTTTACACACTATTCTACCGTCAAGAGGAGAGAATTCATCAAGTTTAATAAGCACAAACACTGTATAAGTCGAATTTCAGCATTTTTGTGTGACCGGGAAAACCACAGTCACAAGCCGAGCTGCAGTTCCATAGAAATTTCAGTTTTACCGCTGAACTAGAAATGGGTAGAAAGTACTTTTTCTCCCTTCCTGTTAATGCCACAGACTTCCCCTTTACAGTGCACACTTTGTCTAATCCTCCCCGCTTCAGCCCAGAAATATTGAGCTTCAGATGTGTTGTTAACGTTGAGTAAAATAGTTGCTCGCAGCTGTTCTAGGAACACATACTGAAATCGCGTATATCTTTGCTTCTACACATAGCAATGTATTGTGCTTTGCTTTACACACTATTCTACCGTCAAGAGGAGAGAATTCATCAAGTTTAATAAGCACAAACACTGTATAAGTCGAATTTCAGCATTTTTGTGTGACCGGGAAAACCACAGTCACAAGCCGAGCTGCAGTTCCATAGAAATTTCAGTTTTACCGCTGAACTAGAAATGGGTAGAAAGTACTTTTTCTCCCTTCCTGTTAATGCCACAGACTTCCCCTTTACAGTGCACACTTTGTCTAATCCTCCCCGCTTCAGCCCAGAAATATTGAGCTTCAGATGTGTTGTTAACGTTGAGTAAAAAAGTTGCTCGCAGCTGTTCTAGGAACACATTCTGAAATCGCGTATATCTTTGCTTCTACACATAGCAATGTATTGTGCTTTGCTTTACACACTATTCTACCGTCAAGAGGAGAGAATTCATCAAGTTTAATAAGCACAAACACTGTATAAGTCGAATTTCAGCATTTTTGTGTGACCGGGAAAACCACAGTCACAAGCCGAGCTGCAGTTCCATAGAAATTTCAGTTTTACCGCTGAACTAAAAATGGGTAGAACGTACTATTTCTCCCTTCCTGTTAATGCCAAGGACTTCCCCTTTACAGTGCACACTTTGTCTAATCCTCCCCGCTTCAGCCCAGAAATATTGAGCTTCAGATGTGTTGTTAACGTTGAGTAAAAAAGTTGCTCGCAGCTGTTCTAGGAACACATTCTGAAATCGCGTATATCTTTGCTTCTACACATAGCAATGTATTGTGCTTTGCTTTACACACTATTCTACCGTCAAGAGGAGAGAATTCATCAAGTTTAATAAGCACAAACACTGTATAAGTCGAATTTCAGCATTTTTGTGTGACCGGGAAAACCACAGTCACAAGCC
This sequence comes from Ascaphus truei, assembly GCF_040206685.1. Taxonomy (NCBI): domain Eukaryota; kingdom Metazoa; phylum Chordata; class Amphibia; order Anura; family Ascaphidae; genus Ascaphus; species Ascaphus truei. The sequence continues at coordinate 474,666 of NW_027454207.1, read as the reverse complement.
GAGCTGCAGTTCCATAGAAATTTCAGTTTTACCGCTGAACTAGAAATGGGTAGAAAGTACTTTTTCTCCCTTCCTGTTAATGCCACAGACTTCCCCTTTACAGTGCACACTTTGTCTAATCCTCCCCGCTTCAGCCCAGAAATATTGAGCTTCAGATGTGTTGTTAACGTTGAGTAAAATAGTTGCTCGCAGCTGTTCTAGGAACACATTCTGAAATCGCGTATATCTTTGCTTCTACACATAGCAATGTATTGTGCTTTGCTTTACACACTATTCTACCGTCAAGAGGAGAGAATTCATCAAGTTTAATAAGCACAAACACTGTATAAGTCGAATTTCAGCATTTTTGTGTGACCGGGAAAACCACAGTCACAAGCCGAGCTGCAGTTCCATAGAAATTTCAGTTTTACTGCTGAACTAAAAATGGGTAGAAAGTACTTTTTCTCCCTTCCTGTTAATGCCAAGGACTTCCCCTTTACAGTGCACACTTTGTCTAATCCTCCCCGCTTCAGCCCAGAAATATTAAGCTTCAGATGTGTTGTTAACGTTGAGTAAAAAAAGTTGCTCGCAGCTGTTCTAGGAACACATTCTGAAATCGCGTATATCTTTGCTTCTACACATAGCAATGTATTGTGCTTTGCTTTACACACTATTCTCCCGTCAAGAGGAGAGAATTCATCAAGTTTAATAAGCACAAACACTGTATAAGTCGAATTTCAGCATTTTTGTGTGACCGGGAAAACCACAGTCACAAGCCGAGCTGCAGTTCCATAGAAATTTCAGTTTTACCGCTGAACTAGAAATGGGTAGAAAGTACTCTTTCTCCCTTCCTGTTAATGCCACAGACTTCCCCTTTACAGTGCACACTTTGTCTAATCCTCCCCGCTTCAGCCCAGAAATATTGAGCTTCAGATGTGTTGTTAACGTTGAGTAAAAAAGTTGCTCGCAGCTGTTCTAGGAACACATTCTGAAATCGCGTATATCTTTGCTTCTACACATAGCAATGTATTGTGCTTTGCTTTACACACTATTCTACCGTCAAGAGGAGAGAATTCATCAAGTTTAATAAGCACAAACACTGTATAAGTCGAATTTCAGCATTTTTGTGTGACCGGGAAAACCACAGTCACAAACCGAGCTGCAGTTCCATAGAAACTTCAGTTTTACCGCTGAACCTAAAAATGGGTAGAAAGTACTTTTTCTCCCTTCCTGTTAATGCCACAGACTTCCCCTTTACAGTGCACACTTTGTCTAATCCTCCCCGCTTCAGCCCAGAAATATTGAGCTTCAGATGTGTTGTTAACGTTGAGTAAAAAAGTTGCTCGCAGCTGTTCTAGGAACACATTCTGAAATCGCGTATATCTTTGCTTCTACACATAGCAATGTATTGTGCTTTGCTTTACACACTATTCTACCGTCAAGAGGAGAGAATTCATCAAGTTTAATAAGCACAAACACTGTATAAGTCGAATTTCAGCATTTTTGTGTGACCGGGAAAACCACAGTCACAAGCCGAGCTGCAGTTCCATAGAAATTTCAGTTTTACCGCTGAACTAAAAATGGGTAGAACGTACTATTTCTCCCTTCCTGTTAATGCCAAGGACTTCCCCTTTACAGTGCACACTTTGTCTAATCCTCCCCGCTTCAGCCCAGAAATATTGAGCTTCAGATGTGTTGTTAACGTTGAGTAAAAAAGTTGCTCGCAGCTGTTCTAGGAACACATTCTGAAATCGCGTATATCTTTGCTTCTACACATAGCAATGTATTGTGCTTTGCTTTACACACTATTCTACCGTCAAGAGGAGAGAATTCATCAAGTTTAATAAGCACAAACACTGTATAAGTCGAATTTCAGCATTTTTGTGTGACCGGAACAAAACCACAGTCACAAGCCGAGCTGCAGTTCCATAGAAATTTCAGTTTTACTGCTGAACTAAAAATGGGTAGAAAGTACTTTTTCTCCCTTCCTGTTAATGCCACAGACTTCCCCTTTACAGTGCACACTTTGTCTAATCCTCCCCGCTTCAGCCCAGAAATATTGAGATTCAGATGTGTTGTTAACGTTGAGTAAAAAAGTTGCTCGCAGCTGTTCTAGGAACACATTCTGAAATCGCGTATATCTTTGCTTCTACACATAGCAATGTATTGTGCTTTGCTTTACACACTATTCTACCGTCAAGAGGAGAGAATTCATCAAGTTTAATAAGCACAAACACTGGTTAAGTCGAATTTCAGCATTTTTGTGTGACCGGGAAAACCACAGTCACAAGCCGAGCTGCAGTTCCATAGAAATTTCAGTTTTACCGCTGAACTAAAAATGGGTAGAAAGTACTTTTTCTCCCTTCCTGTTAATGCCACAGACTTCCCCTTTACAGTGCACACTTTGTCTAATCCTCCCCGCTTCAGCCCAGAAATATTGAGCTTCAGATGTGTTGTTAACGTTGAGTAAAATAGTTGCTCGCAGCTGTTCTAGGATCACATTATGTAATCGCGTATATCTTTGCTTCTACACATAGCAATGTATTGTGCTTTGCTTTACACACTATTCTACCGTCAAGAGGAGAGAATTCATCAAGTTTAATAAGCACAAACACTGGTTAAGTCGAATTTCAGCATTTTTGTGTGACCGGGAAAACCACAGTCACAAGCCGAGCTGCAGTTCCATAGAAATTTCAGTTTTACCGCTGAACTAGAAATTGGTAGAAAGTACTTTTTCTCCCTTCCTGTTAATGCCACAGACTTCCCCTTTACAGTCCACACTTTGTCTAATCCTCCCCGTTACAGCCCAGAAATATTGAACTTCAGATGTGTTGTTAACGCTGAGTAAAAAAGTTGCTCGCAGCTGTTCTAGGAACACATTCTGAAATCGCGTATATCTTTGCTTCTACACATAGCAATGTATTGTGCTTTGCTTTACACACTATTCTACCGTCAAGAGGAGAGAATTCATCAAGTTTAATAAGCACAAACACTGTATAAGTCGAATTTCAGCATTTTTGTGTGACCGGGAAAACCACAGTCACAAGCCGAGCTGCAGTTCCATAGAAATTTCAGTTTTACCGCTGAACTAGAAATGGGTAGAAAGTACTTTTTCTCCCTTCCTGTTAATGCCACAGACTTCCCCTTTACAGTGCACACTTTGTCTAATCCTCCCCGCTTCAGCCCAGAAATATTGAGCTTCAGATGTGTTGTTAACGTTGAGTAAAAAAGTTGCTCGCAGCTGTTCTAGGAACACATTCTGAAATCGCGTATATCTTTGCTTCTACACATAGCAATGTATTGTGCTTTGCTTTACACACTATTCTACCGTCAAGAGGAGAGAATTCATCAAGTTTAATAAGCACAAACACTGTATAAGTCGAATTTCAGCATTTTTGTGTGACCGGGAAAACCACAGTCACAAGCCGAGCTGCAGTTCCATAGAAATTTCAGTTTTACCGCTGAACTAGAAATGGGTAGAAAGTACTTTTTCTCCCTTCCTGTTAATGCCACAGACTTCCCCTTTACAGTGCACACTTTGTCTAATCCTCCCCGCTTCAGCCCAGAAATATTGAGCTTCAGATGTGTTGTTAACGTTGAGTAAAAATGTTGCTCGCAGCTGTTCTAGGAACACATTCTGAAATCGCGTATATCTTTGCTTCTACACATAGCAATGTATTGTGCTTTGCTTTACACACTATTCTACCGTCAAGAGGAGAGAATTCATCAAGTTTAATAAGCACAAACACTGTATAAGTCGAATTTCAGCATTTTTGTGTGACCGGGAAAACCACAGTCACAAGCCGAGCTGCAGTTCCATAGAAATTTCAGTTTTACCGCTGAACTAAAAATGGGTAGAAAGTACTTTTTCTCCCTTCCTGTTAATGCCACAGACTTCCCCTTTACAGTGCACACTTTGTCTAATCCTCCCCGCTTCAGCCCAGAAATATTGAGCTTCAGATGTGTTGTTAACGTTGAGTAAAATAGTTGCTCGCAGCTGTTCTAGGAACACATACTGAAATCGCGTATATCTTTGCTTCTACACATAGCAATGTATTGTGCTTTGCTTTACACACTATTCTACCGTCAAGAGGAGAGAATTCATCAAGTTTAATAAGCACAAACACTGTATAAGTCGAATTTCAGCATTTTTGTGTGACCGGGAAAACCACAGTCACAAGCCGAGCTGCAGTTCCATAGAAATTTCAGTTTTACCGCTGAACTAGAAATGGGTAGAAAGTACTTTTTCTCCCTTCCTGTTAATGCCACAGACTTCCCCTTTACAGTGCACACTTTGTCTAATCCTCCCCGCTTCAGCCCAGAAATATTGAGCTTCAGATGTGTTGTTAACGTTGAGTAAAAAAGTTGCTCGCAGCTGTTCTAGGAACACATTCTGAAATCGCGTATATCTTTGCTTCTACACATAGCAATGTATTGTGCTTTGCTTTACACACTATTCTACCGTCAAGAGGAGAGAATTCATCAAGTTTAATAAGCACAAACACTGTATAAGTCGAATTTCAGCATTTTTGTGTGACCGGGAAAACCACAGTCACAAGCCGAGCTGCAGTTCCATAGAAATTTCAGTTTTACCGCTGAACTAAAAATGGGTAGAACGTACTATTTCTCCCTTCCTGTTAATGCCAAGGACTTCCCCTTTACAGTGCACACTTTGTCTAATCCTCCCCGCTTCAGCCCAGAAATATTGAGCTTCAGATGTGTTGTTAACGTTGAGTAAAAAAGTTGCTCGCAGCTGTTCTAGGAACACATTCTGAAATCGCGTATATCTTTGCTTCTACACATAGCAATGTATTGTGCTTTGCTTTACACACTATTCTACCGTCAAGAGGAGAGAATTCATCAAGTTTAATAAGCACAAACACTGTATAAGTCGAATTTCAGCATTTTTGTGTGACCGGGAAAACCACAGTCACAAGACGAGCTGCAGTTCCATAGAAATTTCAGTTTTACTGCTGAACTAAAAATGGGTAGAAAGTACTTTTTCTCCCTTCCTGTTAATGCCACAGACTTCCCCTTTACAGTGCACACTTTGTCTAATCCTTCCCGCTTCAGCCCAGAAATATTGAGATTCAGATGTGTTGTTAACGTTGAGTAAAAAAGTTGCTCGCAGCTGTTCTAGGAACACATTCTGAAATCGCGTATATCTTTGCTTCTACACATAGCAATGTATTGTGCTTTGCTTTACACACTATTCTACCGTCAAGAGGAGAGAATTCATCAAGTTTAATAAGCACAAACACTGTATAAGTCGAATTTCAGCATTTTTTTGTGACCGGGAAAACCACAGTCACAAGTCGAGCTGCAGTTCCATAGAAATTTCCGTTTTACCGCTGAACTAAAAATGGGTAGAAAGTACTTTTTCTCCCTTCCTGTTAATGCCACAGACTTCCCCTTTACAGTGCACACTTTGTCTAATCCTCCCCGCTTCAGCCCAGAAATATTGAGCTTCAGATGTGTTGTTAACGTTGAGTAAAAAAGTTGCTCGCAGCTGTTCTAGGAACACATTCTGAAATCGCGTATATCTTTGCTTCTACACATAGCAATGTATTGTGCTTTGCTTTACACACTATTCTACCGTCAAGAGGAGAGAATTCATCAAGTTTAATAAGCACAAACACTGTATAAGTCGAATTTCAGCATTTTTGTGTGACCGGGAAAACCACAGTCACAAGCCGAGCTGCAGTTCCATAGAAATTTCAGTTTTACCGCTGAACTAAAAATGGGTAGAAAGTACTTTTTCTCCCTTCCTGTTAATGCCACAGACTTCCCCTTTACAGTGCACACTTTGTCTAATCCTCCCCGCTTCAGCCCAGAAATATTGAGCTTCAGATGTGTTGTTAACGTTGAGTAAAAAAGTTGCTCGCAGCTGTTCTAGGAACACATTCTGAAATCGCGTATATCTTTGCTTCTACACATAGCAATGTATTGTGCTTTGCTTTACACACTATTCTACCGTCAAGAGGAGAGAATTCATCAAGTTTAATAAGCACAAACACTGTATAAGTCGAATTTCAGCATTTTTGTGTGACCGGGAAAACCACAGTCACAAACCGAGCTGCAGTTCCATAGAAACTTCAGTTTTACCGCTGAACCTAATAATGGGTAGAAAGTACTTTTTCTCCCTTCCTGTTAATGCCACAGACTTCCCCTTTACAGTGCACACTTTGTCTAATCCTCCCCGCTTCAGCCCAGAAATATTGAGCTTCAGATGTGTTGTTAACGTTGAGTAAAAAAGTTGCTCGCAGCTGTTCTAGGAACACATTCTGAAATCGCGTATATCTTTGCTTCTACACATAGCAATGTATTGTGCTTTGCTTTACACACTATTCTACCGTCAAGAGGAGAGAATTCATCAAGTTTAATAAGCACAAACACTGTATAAGTCGAATTTCAGCATTTTTGTGTGACCGGGAAAACCACAGTCACAAGCCGAGCTGCAGTTCCATAGAAATTTCAGTTTTACCGCTGAACTAAAAATGGGTAGAACGTACTATTTCTCCCTTCCTGTTAATGCCAAGGACTTCCCCTTTACAGTGCACACTTTGTCTAATCCTCCCCGCTTCAGCCCAGAAATATTGAGCTTCAGATGTGTTGTTAACGTTGAGTAAAAAAGTTGCTCGCAGCTGTTCTAGGAACACATTCTGAAATCGCGTATATCTTTGCTTCTACACATAGCAATGTATTGTGCTTTGCTTTACACACTATTCTACCGTCAAGAGGAGAGAATTCATCAAGTTTAATAAGCACAAACACTGTATAAGTCGAATTTCAGCATTTTTGTGTGACCGGAACAAAACCACAGTCACAAGCCGAGCTGCAGTTCCATAGAAATTTCAGTTTTACTGCTGAACTAAAAATGGGTAGAAAGTACTTTTTCTCCCTTCCTGTTAATGCCACAGACTTCCCCTTTACAGTGCACACTTTGTCTAATCCTCCCCGCTTCAGCCCAGAAATATTGAGATTCAGATGTGTTGTTAACGTTGAGTAAAAAAGTTGCTCGCAGCTGTTCTAGGAACACATTCTGAAATCGCGTATATCTTTGCTTCTACACATAGCAATGTATTGTGCTTTGCTTTACACACTATTCTACCGTCAAGAGGAGAGAATTCATCAAGTTTAATAAGCACAAACACTGTATAAGTCGAATTTCAGCATTTTTGTGTGACCGGGAAAACCACAGTCACAAGCCGAGCTGCAGTTCCATAGAAATTTCAGTTTTACCGCTGAACTAAAAATGGGTAGAAAGTACTTTTTCTCCCTTCCTGTTAATGCCACAGACTTCCCCTTTACAGTGCACACTTTGTCTAATCCTCCCCGCTTCAGCCCAGAAATATTGAGCTTCAGATGTGTTGTTAACGTTGAGTAAAATAGTTGCTCGCAGCTGTTCTAGGATCACATTATGTAATCGCGTATATCTTTGCTTCTACACATAGCAATGTATTGTGCTTTGCTTTACACACTATTCTACCGTCAAGAGGAGAGAATTCATCAAGTTTAATAAGCACAAACACTGGTTAAGTCGAATTTCAGCATTTTTGTGTGACCGGGAAAACCACAGTCACAAGCCGAGCTGCAGTTCCATAGAAATTTCAGTTTTACCGCTGAACTAGAAATGGGTAGAAAGTACTTTTTCTCCCTTCCTGTTAATGCCACAGACTTCCCCTTTACAGTCCACACTTTGTCTAATCCTCCCCGTTACAGCCCAGAAATATTGAACTTCAGATGTGTTGTTAACGCTGAGTAAAAAAGTTGCTCGCAGCTGTTCTAGGAACACATTCTGAAATCGCGTATATCTTTGCTTCTACACATAGCAATGTATTGTGCTTTGCTTTACACACTATTCTACCGTCAAGAGGAGAGAATTCATCAAGTTTAATAAGCACAAACACTGTATAAGTCGAATTTCAGCATTTTTGTGTGACCGGGAAAACCACAGTCACAAGTCGAGCTGCAGTTCCATAGAAATTTCAGTTTTACCGCTGAACTAGAAATGGGTAGAAAGTACTTTTTCTCCCTTCCTGTTAATGCCACAGACTTCCCCTTTACAGTGCACACTTTGTCTAATCCTCCCCGTTACAGCCCAGAAATATTGAACTTCAGATGTGTTGTTAACGCTGAGTAAAAAAGTTGCTCGCAGCTGTTCTAGGAACACATTCTGAAATCGCGTATATCTTTGCTTCTACACATAGCAATGTATTGTGCTTTGCTTTACACACTATTCTACCGTCAAGAGGAGAGAATTCATCAAGTTTAATAAGCACAAACACTGTATAAGTCGAATTTCAGCATTTTTGTGTGACCGGGAAAACCACAGTCACAAGTCGAGCTGCAGTTCCATAGAAATTTCAGTTTTACCGCTGAACTAGAAATGGGTAGAAAGTACTTTTTCTCCCTTCCTGTTAATGCCACAGACTTCCCCTTTACAGTGCACACTTTGTCTAATCCTCCCCGCTTCAGCCCAGAAATATTGAGCTTCAGATGTGTTGTTAACGTTGAGTAAAAATGTTGCTCGCAGCTGTTCTAGGAACACATTCTGAAATCGCGTATATCTTTGCTTCTACACATAGCAATGTATTGTGCTTTGCTTTACACACTATTCTACCGTCAAGAGGAGAGAATTCATCAAGTTTAATAAGCACAAACACTGTATAAGTCGAATTTCAGCATTTTTGTGTGACCGGGAAAACCACAGTCACAAGCCGAGCTGCAGTTCCATAGAAATTTCAGTTTTACCGCTGAACTAAAAATGGGTAGAAAGTACTTTTTCTCCCTTCCTGTTAATGCCACAGACTTCCCCTTTACAGTGCACACTTTGTCTAATCCTCCCCGCTTCAGCCCAGAAATATTGAGCTTCAGATGTGTTGTTAACGTTGAGTAAAATAGTTGCTCGCAGCTGTTCTAGGAACACATACTGAAATCGCGTATATCTTTGCTTCTACACATAGCAATGTATTGTGCTTTGCTTTACACACTATTCTACCGTCAAGAGGAGAGAATTCATCAAGTTTAATAAGCACAAACACTGTATAAGTCGAATTTCAGCATTTTTGTGTGACCGGGAAAACCACAGTCACAAGCCGAGCTGCAGTTCCATAGAAATTTCAGTTTTACCGCTGAACTAGAAATGGGTAGAAAGTACTTTTTCTCCCTTCCTGTTAATGCCACAGACTTCCCCTTTACAGTGCACACTTTGTCTAATCCTCCCCGCTTCAGCCCAGAAATATTGAGCTTCAGATGTGTTGTTAACGTTGAGTAAAAAAGTTGCTCGCAGCTGTTCTAGGAACACATTCTGAAATCGCGTATATCTTTGCTTCTACACATAGCAATGTATTGTGCTTTGCTTTACACACTATTCTACCGTCAAGAGGAGAGAATTCATCAAGTTTAATAAGCACAAACACTGTATAAGTCGAATTTCAGCATTTTTGTGTGACCGGGAAAACCACAGTCACAAGCCGAGCTGCAGTTCCATAGAAATTTCAGTTTTACCGCTGAACTAAAAATGGGTAGAACGTACTATTTCTCCCTTCCTGTTAATGCCAAGGACTTCCCCTTTACAGTGCACACTTTGTCTAATCCTCCCCGCTTCAGCCCAGAAATATTGAGCTTCAGATGTGTTGTTAACGTTGAGTAAAAAAGTTGCTCGCAGCTGTTCTAGGAACACATTCTGAAATCGCGTATATCTTTGCTTCTACACATAGCAATGTATTGTGCTTTGCTTTACACACTATTCTACCGTCAAGAGGAGAGAATTCATCAAGTTTAATAAGCACAAACACTGTATAAGTCGAATTTCAGCATTTTTGTGTGACCGGGAAAACCACAGTCACAAGCCGAGCTGCAGTTCCATAGAAATTTCAGTTTTACCGCTGAACTAAAAATGGGTAGAAAGTACTTTTTCTCCCTTCCTGTTAATGCCACAGACTTCCCCTTTACAGTGCACACTTTGTCTAATCCTCCCCGCTTCAGCCCAGAAATATTGAGCTTCAGATGTGTTGTTAACGTTGAGTAAAAAAGTTGCTCGCAGCTGTTCTAGGAACACATTCTGAAATCGCGTATATCTTTGCTTCTACACATAGCAATGTATTGTGCTTTGCTTTACACACTATTCTACCGTCAAGAGGAGAGAATTCATCAAGTTTAATAAGCACAAACACTGTATAAGTCGAATTTCAGCATTTTTGTGTGACCGGGAAAACCACAGTCACAAACCGAGCTGCAGTTCCATAGAAACTTCAGTTTTACCGCTGAACCTAATAATGGGTAGAAAGTACTTTTTCTCCCTTCCTGTTAATGCCACAGACTTCCCCTTTACAGTGCACACTTTGTCTAATCCTCCCCGCTTCAGCCCAGAAATATTGAGCTTCAGATGTGTTGTTAACGTTGAGTAAAAAAGTTGCTCGCAGCTGTTCTAGGAACACATTCTGAAATCGCGTATATCTTTGCTTCTACACATAGCAATGTATTGTGCTTTGCTTTACACACTATTCTACCGTCAAGAGGAGAGAATTCATCAAGTTTAATAAGCACAAACACTGTATAAGTCGAATTTCAGCATTTTTGTGTGACCGGGAAAACCACAGTCACAAGCCGAGCTGCAGTTCCATAGAAATTTCAGTTTTACCGCTGAACTAAAAATGGGTAGAACGTACTATTTCTCCCTTCCTGTTAATGCCAAGGACTTCCCCTTTACAGTGCACACTTTGTCTAATCCTCCCCGCTTCAGCCCAGAAATATTGAGCTTCAGATGTGTTGTTAACGTTGAGTAAAAAAGTTGCTCGCAGCTGTTCTAGGAACACATTCTGAAATCGCGTATATCTTTGCTTCTACACATAGCAATGTATTGTGCTTTGCTTTACACACTATTCTACCGTCAAGAGGAGAGAATTCATCAAGTTTAATAAGCACAAACACTGTATAAGTCGAATTTCAGCATTTTTGTGTGACCGGAACAAAACCACAGTCACAAGCCGAGCTGCAGTTCCATAGAAATTTCAGTTTTACTGCTGAACTAAAAATGGGTAGAAAGTACTTTTTCTCCCTTCCTGTTAATGCCACAGACTTCCCCTTTACAGTGCACACTTTGTCTAATCCTCCCCGCTTCAGCCCAGAAATATTGAGATTCAGATGTGTTGTTAACGTTGAGTAAAAAAGTTGCTCGCAGCTGTTCTAGGAACACATTCTGAAATCGCGTATATCTTTGCTTCTACACATAGCAATGTATTGTGCTTTGCTTTACACACTATTCTACCGTCAAGAGGAGAGAATTCATCAAGTTTAATAAGCACAAACACTGTATAAGTCGAATTTCAGCATTTTTGTGTGACCGGGAAAACCACAGTCACAAGCCGAGCTGCAGTTCCATAGAAATTTCAGTTTTACCGCTGAACTAAAAATGGGTAGAAAGTACTTTTTCTCCCTTCCTGTTAATGCCACAGACTTCCCCTTTACAGTGCACACTTTGTCTAATCCTCCCCGCTTCAGCCCAGAAATATTGAGCTTCAGATGTGTTGTTAACGTTGAGTAAAATAGTTGCTCGCAGCTGTTCTAGGATCACATTATGTAATCGCGTATATCTTTGCTTCTACACATAGCAATGTATTGTGCTTTGCTTTACACACTATTCTACCGTCAAGAGGAGAGAATTCATCAAGTTTAATAAGCACAAACACTGGTTAAGTCGAATTTCAGCATTTTTGTGTGACCGGGAAAACCACAGTCACAAGCCGAGCTGCAGTTCCATAGAAATTTCAGTTTTACCGCTGAACTAGAAATGGGTAGAAAGTACTTTTTCTCCCTTCCTGTTAATGCCACAGACTTCCCCTTTACAGTCCACACTTTGTCTAATCCTCCCCGTTACAGCCCAGAAATATTGAACTTCAGATGTGTTGTTAACGCTGAGAAAAAAAGTTGCTCGCAGCTGTTCTAGGAACACATTCTGAAATCGCGTATATCTTTGCTTCTACACATAGCAATGTATTGTGCTTTGCTTTACACACTATTCTACCGTCAAGAGGAGAGAATTCATCAAGTTTAATAAGCACAAACACTGTATAAGTCGAATTTCAGCATTTTTGTGTGACCGGGAAAACCACAGTCACAAGTCGAGCTGCAGTTCCATAGAAATTTCAGTTTTACCGCTGAACTAGAAATGGGTAGAAAGTACTTTTTCTCCCTTCCTGTTAATGCCACAGACTTCCCCTTTACAGTGCACACTTTGTCTAATCCTCCCCGTTACAGCCCAGAAATATTGAACTTCAGATGTGTTGTTAACGCTGAGTAAAAAAGTTGCTCGCAGCTGTTCTAGGAACACATTCTGAAATCGCGTATATCTTTGCTTCTACACATAGCAATGTATTGTGCTTTGCTTTACACACTATTCTACCGTCAAGAGGAGAGAATTCATCAAGTTTAATAAGCACAAACACTGTATAAGTCGAATTTCAGCATTTTTGTGTGACCGGGAAAACCACAGTCACAAGTCGAGCTGCAGTTCCATAGAAATTTCAGTTTTACCGCTGAACTAGAAATGGGTAGAAAGTACTTTTTCTCCCTTCCTGTTAATGCCACAGACTTCCCCTTTACAGTGCACACTTTGTCTAATCCTCCCCGCTTCAGCCCAGAAATATTGAGCTTCAGATGTGTTGTTAACGTTGAGTAAAAATGTTGCTCGCAGCTGTTCTAGGAACACATTCTGAAATCGCGTATATCTTTGCTTCTACACATAGCAATGTATTGTGCTTTGCTTTACACACTATTCTACCGTCAAGAGGAGAGAATTCATCAAGTTTAATAAGCACAAACACTGTATAAGTCGAATTTCAGCATTTTTGTGTGACCGGGAAAACCACAGTCACAAGCCGAGCTGCAGTTCCATAGAAATTTCAGTTTTACCGCTGAACTAAAAATGGGTAGAAAGTACTTTTTCTCCCTTCCTGTTAATGCCACAGACTTCCCCTTTACAGTGCACACTTTGTCTAATCCTCCCCGCTTCAGCCCAGAAATATTGAGCTTCAGATGTGTTGTTAACGTTGAGTAAAAAAGTTGCTCGCAGCTGTTCTAGGAACACATTCTGAAATCGCGTATATCTTTGCTTCTACACATAGCAATGTATTGTGCTTTGCTTTACACACTATTCTACCGTCAAGAGGAGAGAATTCATCAAGTTTAATAAGCACAAACACTGTATAAGTCGAATTTCAGCATTTTTGTGTGACCGGGAAAACCACAGTCACAAGCCGAGCTGCAGTTCCATAGAAATTTCCGTTTTACCGCTGAACTAAAAATGGGTAGAAAGTACTTTTTCTCCCTTCCTGTTAATGCCACAGACTTCCCCTTTACAGTGCACACTTTGTCTAATCCTCCCCGCTTCAGCCCAGAAATATTGAGCTTCAGATGTGTTGTTAACGTTGAGTAAAAAAGTTGCTCGCAGCTGTTCTAGGAACACATTCTGAAATCGCGTATATCTTTGCTTCTACACATAGCAATGTATTGTGCTTTGCTTTACACACTATTCTACCGTCAAGAGGAGAGAATTCATCAAGTTTAATAAGCACAAACACTGTATAAGTCGAATTTCAGCATTTTTGTGTGACCGGGAAAACCACAGTCACAAACCGAGCTGCAGTTCCATAGAAACTTCAGTTTTACCGCTGAACCTAATAATGGGTAGAAAGTACTTTTTCTCCCTTCCTGTTAATGCCACAGACTTCCCCTTTACAGTGCACACTTTGTCTAATCCTCCCCGCTTCAGCCCAGAAATATTGAGCTTCAGATGTGTTGTTAACGTTGAGTAAAAAAGTTGCTCGCAGCTGTTCTAGGAACACATTCTGAAATCGCGTATATCTTTGCTTCTACACATAGCAATGTATTGTGCTTTGCTTTACACACTATTCTACCGTCAAGAGGAGAGAATTCATCAAGTTTAATAAGCACAAACACTGTATAAGTCGAATTTCAGCATTTTTGTGTGACCGGGAAAACCACAGTCACAAGCCGAGCTGCAGTTCCATAGAAATTTCAGTTTTACCGCTGAACTAAAAATGGGTAGAACGTACTATTTCTCCCTTCCTGTTAATGCCAAGGACTTCCCCTTTACAGTGCACACTTTGTCTAATCCTCCCCGCTTCAGCCCAGAAATATTGAGCTTCAGATGTGTTGTTAACGTTGAGTAAAAAAGTTGCTCGCAGCTGTTCTAGGAACACATTCTGAAATCGCGTATATCTTTGCTTCTACACATAGCAATGTATTGTGCTTTGCTTTACACACTATTCTACCGTCAAGAGGAGAGAATTCATCAAGTTTAATAAGCACAAACACTGTATAAGTCGAATTTCAGCATTTTTGTGTGACCGGAACAAAACCACAGTCACAAGCCGAGCTGCAGTTCCATAGAAATTTCAGTTTTACTGCTGAACTAAAAATGGGTAGAAAGTACTTTTTCTCCCTTCCTGTTAATGCCACAGACTTCCCCTTTACAGTGCACACTTTGTCTAATCCTCCCCGCTTCAGCCCAGAAATATTGAGATTCAGATGTGTTGTTAACGTTGAGTAAAAAAGTTGCTCGCAGCTGTTCTAGGAACACATTCTGAAATCGCGTATATCTTTGCTTCTACACATAGCAATGTATTGTGCTTTGCTTTACACACTATTCTACCGTCAAGAGGAGAGAATTCATCAAGTTTAATAAGCACAAACACTGGTTAAGTCGAATTTCAGCATTTTTGTGTGACCGGGAAAACCACAGTCACAAGCCGAGCTGCAGTTCCATAGAAATTTCAGTTTTACCGCTGAACTAAAAATGGGTAGAAAGTACTTTTTCTCCCTTCCTGTTAATGCCACAGACTTCCCCTTTACAGTGCACACTTTGTCTAATCCTCCCCGCTTCAGCCCAGAAATATTGAGCTTCAGATGTGTTGTTAACGTTGAGTAAAATAGTTGCTCGCAGCTGTTCTAGGATCACATTATGTAATCGCGTATATCTTTGCTTCTACACATAGCAATGTATTGTGCTTTGCTTTACACACTATTCTACCGTCAAGAGGAGAGAATTCATCAAGTTTAATAAGCACAAACACTGGTTAAGTCGAATTTCAGCATTTTTGTGTGACCGGGAAAACCACAGTCACAAGCCGAGCTGCAGTTCCATAGAAATTTCAGTTTTACCGCTGAACTAGAAATTGGTAGAAAGTACTTTTTCTCCCTTCCTGTTAATGCCACAGACTTCCCCTTTACAGTCCACACTTTGTCTAATCCTCCCCGTTACAGCCCAGAAATATTGAACTTCAGATGTGTTGTTAACGCTGAGTAAAAAAGTTGCTCGCAGCTGTTCTAGGAACACATTCTGAAATCGCGTATATCTTTGCTTCTACACATAGCAATGTATTGTGCTTTGCTTTACACACTATTCTACCGTCAAGAGGAGAGAATTCATCAAGTTTAATAAGCACAAACACTGTATAAGTCGAATTTCAGCATTTTTGTGTGACCGGGAAAACCACAGTCACAAGCCGAGCTGCAGTTCCATAGAAATTTCAGTTTTACCGCTGAACTAGAAATGGGTAGAAAGTACTTTTTCTCCCTTCCTGTTAATGCCACAGACTTCCCCTTTACAGTGCACACTTTGTCTAATCCTCC
Source organism: Ascaphus truei (assembly GCF_040206685.1). Lineage (NCBI taxonomy): Eukaryota > Metazoa > Chordata > Amphibia > Anura > Ascaphidae > Ascaphus > Ascaphus truei. The sequence continues at coordinate 459,030 of NW_027454207.1, read as the reverse complement.
CCGCTTCAGCCCAGAAATATTGAGCTTCAGATGTGTTGTTAACGTTGAGTAAAAAAGTTGCTCGCAGCTGTTCTAGGAACACATTCTGAAATCGCGTATATCTTTGCTTCTACACATAGCAATGTATTGTGCTTTGCTTTACACACTATTCTACCGTCAAGAGGAGAGAATTCATCAAGTTTAATAAGCACAAACACTGTATAAGTCGAATTTCAGCATTTTTGTGTGACCGGGAAAACCACAGTCACAAGCCGAGCTGCAGTTCCATAGAAATTTCAGTTTTACCGCTGAACTAGAAATGGGTAGAAAGTACTTTTTCTCCCTTCCTGTTAATGCCACAGACTTCCCCTTTACAGTGCACACTTTGTCTAATCCTCCCCGCTTCAGCCCAGAAATATTGAGCTTCAGATGTGTTGTTAACGTTGAGTAAAAATGTTGCTCGCAGCTGTTCTAGGAACACATTCTGAAATCGCGTATATCTTTGCTTCTACACATAGCAATGTATTGTGCTTTGCTTTACACACTATTCTACCGTCAAGAGGAGAGAATTCATCAAGTTTAATAAGCACAAACACTGTATAAGTCGAATTTCAGCATTTTTGTGTGACCGGGAAAACCACAGTCACAAGCCGAGCTGCAGTTCCATAGAAATTTCAGTTTTACCGCTGAACTAAAAATGGGTAGAAAGTACTTTTTCTCCCTTCCTGTTAATGCCACAGACTTCCCCTTTACAGTGCACACTTTGTCTAATCCTCCCCGCTTCAGCCCAGAAATATTGAGCTTCAGATGTGTTGTTAACGTTGAGTAAAATAGTTGCTCGCAGCTGTTCTAGGAACACATACTGAAATCGCGTATATCTTTGCTTCTACACATAGCAATGTATTGTGCTTTGCTTTACACACTATTCTACCGTCAAGAGGAGAGAATTCATCAAGTTTAATAAGCACAAACACTGTATAAGTCGAATTTCAGCATTTTTGTGTGACCGGGAAAACCACAGTCACAAGCCGAGCTGCAGTTCCATAGAAATTTCAGTTTTACCGCTGAACTAGAAATGGGTAGAAAGTACTTTTTCTCCCTTCCTGTTAATGCCACAGACTTCCCCTTTACAGTGCACACTTTGTCTAATCCTCCCCGCTTCAGCCCAGAAATATTGAGCTTCAGATGTGTTGTTAACGTTGAGTAAAAAAGTTGCTCGCAGCTGTTCTAGGAACACATTCTGAAATCGCGTATATCTTTGCTTCTACACATAGCAATGTATTGTGCTTTGCTTTACACACTATTCTACCGTCAAGAGGAGAGAATTCATCAAGTTTAATAAGCACAAACACTGTATAAGTCGAATTTCAGCATTTTTGTGTGACCGGGAAAACCACAGTCACAAGCCGAGCTGCAGTTCCATAGAAATTTCAGTTTTACCGCTGAACTAAAAATGGGTAGAACGTACTATTTCTCCCTTCCTGTTAATGCCAAGGACTTCCCCTTTACAGTGCACACTTTGTCTAATCCTCCCCGCTTCAGCCCAGAAATATTGAGCTTCAGATGTGTTGTTAACGTTGAGTAAAAAAGTTGCTCGCAGCTGTTCTAGGAACACATTCTGAAATCGCGTATATCTTTGCTTCTACACATAGCAATGTATTGTGCTTTGCTTTACACACTATTCTACCGTCAAGAGGAGAGAATTCATCAAGTTTAATAAGCACAAACACTGTATAAGTCGAATTTCAGCATTTTTGTGTGACCGGGAAAACCACAGTCACAAGACGAGCTGCAGTTCCATAGAAATTTCAGTTTTACTGCTGAACTAAAAATGGGTAGAAAGTACTTTTTCTCCCTTCCTGTTAATGCCACAGACTTCCCCTTTACAGTGCACACTTTGTCTAATCCTTCCCGCTTCAGCCCAGAAATATTGAGATTCAGATGTGTTGTTAACGTTGAGTAAAAAAGTTGCTCGCAGCTGTTCTAGGAACACATTCTGAAATCGCGTATATCTTTGCTTCTACACATAGCAATGTATTGTGCTTTGCTTTACACACTATTCTACCGTCAAGAGGAGAGAATTCATCAAGTTTAATAAGCACAAACACTGTATAAGTCGAATTTCAGCATTTTTTTGTGACCGGGAAAACCACAGTCACAAGTCGAGCTGCAGTTCCATAGAAATTTCCGTTTTACCGCTGAACTAAAAATGGGTAGAAAGTACTTTTTCTCCCTTCCTGTTAATGCCACAGACTTCCCCTTTACAGTGCACACTTTGTCTAATCCTCCCCGCTTCAGCCCAGAAATATTGAGCTTCAGATGTGTTGTTAACGTTGAGTAAAAAAGTTGCTCGCAGCTGTTCTAGGAACACATTCTGAAATCGCGTATATCTTTGCTTCTACACATAGCAATGTATTGTGCTTTGCTTTACACACTATTCTACCGTCAAGAGGAGAGAATTCATCAAGTTTAATAAGCACAAACACTGTATAAGTCGAATTTCAGCATTTTTGTGTGACCGGGAAAACCACAGTCACAAGCCGAGCTGCAGTTCCATAGAAATTTCAGTTTTACCGCTGAACTAAAAATGGGTAGAAAGTACTTTTTCTCCCTTCCTGTTAATGCCACAGACTTCCCCTTTACAGTGCACACTTTGTCTAATCCTCCCCGCTTCAGCCCAGAAATATTGAGCTTCAGATGTGTTGTTAACGTTGAGTAAAAAAGTTGCTCGCAGCTGTTCTAGGAACACATTCTGAAATCGCGTATATCTTTGCTTCTACACATAGCAATGTATTGTGCTTTGCTTTACACACTATTCTACCGTCAAGAGGAGAGAATTCATCAAGTTTAATAAGCACAAACACTGTATAAGTCGAATTTCAGCATTTTTGTGTGACCGGGAAAACCACAGTCACAAACCGAGCTGCAGTTCCATAGAAACTTCAGTTTTACCGCTGAACCTAATAATGGGTAGAAAGTACTTTTTCTCCCTTCCTGTTAATGCCACAGACTTCCCCTTTACAGTGCACACTTTGTCTAATCCTCCCCGCTTCAGCCCAGAAATATTGAGCTTCAGATGTGTTGTTAACGTTGAGTAAAAAAGTTGCTCGCAGCTGTTCTAGGAACACATTCTGAAATCGCGTATATCTTTGCTTCTACACATAGCAATGTATTGTGCTTTGCTTTACACACTATTCTACCGTCAAGAGGAGAGAATTCATCAAGTTTAATAAGCACAAACACTGTATAAGTCGAATTTCAGCATTTTTGTGTGACCGGGAAAACCACAGTCACAAGCCGAGCTGCAGTTCCATAGAAATTTCAGTTTTACCGCTGAACTAAAAATGGGTAGAACGTACTATTTCTCCCTTCCTGTTAATGCCAAGGACTTCCCCTTTACAGTGCACACTTTGTCTAATCCTCCCCGCTTCAGCCCAGAAATATTGAGCTTCAGATGTGTTGTTAACGTTGAGTAAAAAAGTTGCTCGCAGCTGTTCTAGGAACACATTCTGAAATCGCGTATATCTTTGCTTCTACACATAGCAATGTATTGTGCTTTGCTTTACACACTATTCTACCGTCAAGAGGAGAGAATTCATCAAGTTTAATAAGCACAAACACTGTATAAGTCGAATTTCAGCATTTTTGTGTGACCGGAACAAAACCACAGTCACAAGCCGAGCTGCAGTTCCATAGAAATTTCAGTTTTACTGCTGAACTAAAAATGGGTAGAAAGTACTTTTTCTCCCTTCCTGTTAATGCCACAGACTTCCCCTTTACAGTGCACACTTTGTCTAATCCTCCCCGCTTCAGCCCAGAAATATTGAGATTCAGATGTGTTGTTAACGTTGAGTAAAAAAGTTGCTCGCAGCTGTTCTAGGAACACATTCTGAAATCGCGTATATCTTTGCTTCTACACATAGCAATGTATTGTGCTTTGCTTTACACACTATTCTACCGTCAAGAGGAGAGAATTCATCAAGTTTAATAAGCACAAACACTGTATAAGTCGAATTTCAGCATTTTTGTGTGACCGGGAAAACCACAGTCACAAACCGAGCTGCAGTTCCATAGAAACTTCAGTTTTACCGCTGAACCTAATAATGGGTAGAAAGTACTTTTTCTCCCTTCCTGTTAATGCCACAGACTTCCCCTTTACAGTGCACACTTTGTCTAATCCTCCCCGCTTCAGCCCAGAAATATTGAGCTTCAGATGTGTTGTTAACGTTGAGTAAAAAAGTTGCTCGCAGCTGTTCTAGGAACACATTCTGAAATCGCGTATATCTTTGCTTCTACACATAGCAATGTATTGTGCTTTGCTTTACACACTATTCTACCGTCAAGAGGAGAGAATTCATCAAGTTTAATAAGCACAAACACTGTATAAGTCGAATTTCAGCATTTTTGTGTGACCGGGAAAACCACAGTCACAAGCCGAGCTGCAGTTCCATAGAAATTTCAGTTTTACCGCTGAACTAAAAATGGGTAGAACGTACTATTTCTCCCTTCCTGTTAATGCCAAGGACTTCCCCTTTACAGTGCACACTTTGTCTAATCCTCCCCGCTTCAGCCCAGAAATATTGAGCTTCAGATGTGTTGTTAACGTTGAGTAAAAAAGTTGCTCGCAGCTGTTCTAGGAACACATTCTGAAATCGCGTATATCTTTGCTTCTACACATAGCAATGTATTGTGCTTTGCTTTACACACTATTCTACCGTCAAGAGGAGAGAATTCATCAAGTTTAATAAGCACAAACACTGTATAAGTCGAATTTCAGCATTTTTGTGTGACCGGAACAAAACCACAGTCACAAGCCGAGCTGCAGTTCCATAGAAATTTCAGTTTTACTGCTGAACTAAAAATGGGTAGAAAGTACTTTTTCTCCCTTCCTGTTAATGCCACAGACTTCCCCTTTACAGTGCACACTTTGTCTAATCCTCCCCGCTTCAGCCCAGAAATATTGAGATTCAGATGTGTTGTTAACGTTGAGTAAAAAAGTTGCTCGCAGCTGTTCTAGGAACACATTCTGAAATCGCGTATATCTTTGCTTCTACACATAGCAATGTATTGTGCTTTGCTTTACACACTATTCTACCGTCAAGAGGAGAGAATTCATCAAGTTTAATAAGCACAAACACTGTATAAGTCGAATTTCAGCATTTTTGTGTGACCGGGAAAACCACAGTCACAAGCCGAGCTGCAGTTCCATAGAAATTTCAGTTTTACCGCTGAACTAAAAATGGGTAGAAAGTACTTTTTCTCCCTTCCTGTTAATGCCACAGACTTCCCCTTTACAGTGCACACTTTGTCTAATCCTCCCCGCTTCAGCCCAGAAATATTGAGCTTCAGATGTGTTGTTAACGTTGAGTAAAATAGTTGCTCGCAGCTGTTCTAGGATCACATTATGTAATCGCGTATATCTTTGCTTCTACACATAGCAATGTATTGTGCTTTGCTTTACACACTATTCTACCGTCAAGAGGAGAGAATTCATCAAGTTTAATAAGCACAAACACTGGTTAAGTCGAATTTCAGCATTTTTGTGTGACCGGGAAAACCACAGTCACAAGCCGAGCTGCAGTTCCATAGAAATTTCAGTTTTACCGCTGAACTAGAAATGGGTAGAAAGTACTTTTTCTCCCTTCCTGTTAATGCCACAGACTTCCCCTTTACAGTCCACACTTTGTCTAATCCTCCCCGTTACAGCCCAGAAATATTGAACTTCAGATGTGTTGTTAACGCTGAGTAAAAAAGTTGCTCGCAGCTGTTCTAGGAACACATTCTGAAATCGCGTATATCTTTGCTTCTACACATAGCAATGTATTGTGCTTTGCTTTACACACTATTCTACCGTCAAGAGGAGAGAATTCATCAAGTTTAATAAGCACAAACACTGTATAAGTCGAATTTCAGCATTTTTGTGTGACCGGGAAAACCACAGTCACAAGTCGAGCTGCAGTTCCATAGAAATTTCAGTTTTACCGCTGAACTAGAAATGGGTAGAAAGTACTTTTTCTCCCTTCCTGTTAATGCCACAGACTTCCCCTTTACAGTGCACACTTTGTCTAATCCTCCCCGTTACAGCCCAGAAATATTGAACTTCAGATGTGTTGTTAACGCTGAGTAAAAAAGTTGCTCGCAGCTGTTCTAGGAACACATTCTGAAATCGCGTATATCTTTGCTTCTACACATAGCAATGTATTGTGCTTTGCTTTACACACTATTCTACCGTCAAGAGGAGAGAATTCATCAAGTTTAATAAGCACAAACACTGTATAAGTCGAATTTCAGCATTTTTGTGTGACCGGGAAAACCACAGTCACAAGTCGAGCTGCAGTTCCATAGAAATTTCAGTTTTACCGCTGAACTAGAAATGGGTAGAAAGTACTTTTTCTCCCTTCCTGTTAATGCCACAGACTTCCCCTTTACAGTGCACACTTTGTCTAATCCTCCCCGCTTCAGCCCAGAAATATTGAGCTTCAGATGTGTTGTTAACGTTGAGTAAAAATGTTGCTCGCAGCTGTTCTAGGAACACATTCTGAAATCGCGTATATCTTTGCTTCTACACATAGCAATGTATTGTGCTTTGCTTTACACACTATTCTACCGTCAAGAGGAGAGAATTCATCAAGTTTAATAAGCACAAACACTGTATAAGTCGAATTTCAGCATTTTTGTGTGACCGGGAAAACCACAGTCACAAGCCGAGCTGCAGTTCCATAGAAATTTCAGTTTTACCGCTGAACTAAAAATGGGTAGAAAGTACTTTTTCTCCCTTCCTGTTAATGCCACAGACTTCCCCTTTACAGTGCACACTTTGTCTAATCCTCCCCGCTTCAGCCCAGAAATATTGAGCTTCAGATGTGTTGTTAACGTTGAGTAAAATAGTTGCTCGCAGCTGTTCTAGGAACACATACTGAAATCGCGTATATCTTTGCTTCTACACATAGCAATGTATTGTGCTTTGCTTTACACACTATTCTACCGTCAAGAGGAGAGAATTCATCAAGTTTAATAAGCACAAACACTGTATAAGTCGAATTTCAGCATTTTTGTGTGACCGGGAAAACCACAGTCACAAGCCGAGCTGCAGTTCCATAGAAATTTCAGTTTTACCGCTGAACTAGAAATGGGTAGAAAGTACTTTTTCTCCCTTCCTGTTAATGCCACAGACTTCCCCTTTACAGTGCACACTTTGTCTAATCCTCCCCGCTTCAGCCCAGAAATATTGAGCTTCAGATGTGTTGTTAACGTTGAGTAAAAAAGTTGCTCGCAGCTGTTCTAGGAACACATTCTGAAATCGCGTATATCTTTGCTTCTACACATAGCAATGTATTGTGCTTTGCTTTACACACTATTCTACCGTCAAGAGGAGAGAATTCATCAAGTTTAATAAGCACAAACACTGTATAAGTCGAATTTCAGCATTTTTGTGTGACCGGGAAAACCACAGTCACAAGCCGAGCTGCAGTTCCATAGAAATTTCAGTTTTACCGCTGAACTAAAAATGGGTAGAACGTACTATTTCTCCCTTCCTGTTAATGCCAAGGACTTCCCCTTTACAGTGCACACTTTGTCTAATCCTCCCCGCTTCAGCCCAGAAATATTGAGCTTCAGATGTGTTGTTAACGTTGAGTAAAAAAGTTGCTCGCAGCTGTTCTAGGAACACATTCTGAAATCGCGTATATCTTTGCTTCTACACATAGCAATGTATTGCGCTTTGCTTTACACACTATTCTACCGTCAAGAGGAGAGAATTCATCAAGTTTAATAAGCACAAACACTGTATAAGTCGAATTTCAGCATTTTTGTGTGACCGGGAAAACCACAGTCACAAGCCGAGCTGCAGTTCCATAGAAATTTCAGTTTTACCGCTGAACTAAAAATGGGTAGAAAGTACTTTTTCTCCCTTCCTGTTAATGCCACAGACTTCCCCTTTACAGTGCACACTTTGTCTAATCCTCCCCGCTTCAGCCCAGAAATATTGAGCTTCAGATGTGTTGTTAACGTTGAGTAAAAAAGTTGCTCGCAGCTGTTCTAGGAACACATTCTGAAATCGCGTATATCTTTGCTTCTACACATAGCAATGTATTGTGCTTTGCTTTACACACTATTCTACCGTCAAGAGGAGAGAATTCATCAAGTTTAATAAGCACAAACACTGTATAAGTCGAATTTCAGCATTTTTGTGTGACCGGGAAAACCACAGTCACAAACCGAGCTGCAGTTCCATAGAAACTTCAGTTTTACCGCTGAACCTAATAATGGGTAGAAAGTACTTTTTCTCCCTTCCTGTTAATGCCACAGACTTCCCCTTTACAGTGCACACTTTGTCTAATCCTCCCCGCTTCAGCCCAGAAATATTGAGCTTCAGATGTGTTGTTAACGTTGAGTAAAAAAGTTGCTCGCAGCTGTTCTAGGAACACATTCTGAAATCGCGTATATCTTTGCTTCTACACATAGCAATGTATTGTGCTTTGCTTTACACACTATTCTACCGTCAAGAGGAGAGAATTCATCAAGTTTAATAAGCACAAACACTGTATAAGTCGAATTTCAGCATTTTTGTGTGACCGGGAAAACCACAGTCACAAGCCGAGCTGCAGTTCCATAGAAATTTCAGTTTTACCGCTGAACTAAAAATGGGTAGAACGTACTATTTCTCCCTTCCTGTTAATGCCAAGGACTTCCCCTTTACAGTGCACACTTTGTCTAATCCTCCCCGCTTCAGCCCAGAAATATTGAGCTTCAGATGTGTTGTTAACGTTGAGTAAAAAAGTTGCTCGCAGCTGTTCTAGGAACACATTCTGAAATCGCGTATATCTTTGCTTCTACACATAGCAATGTATTGTGCTTTGCTTTACACACTATTCTACCGTCAAGAGGAGAGAATTCATCAAGTTTAATAAGCACAAACACTGTATAAGTCGAATTTCAGCATTTTTGTGTGACCGGAACAAAACCACAGTCACAAGCCGAGCTGCAGTTCCATAGAAATTTCAGTTTTACTGCTGAACTAAAAATGGGTAGAAAGTACTTTTTCTCCCTTCCTGTTAATGCCACAGACTTCCCCTTTACAGTGCACACTTTGTCTAATCCTCCCCGCTTCAGCCCAGAAATATTGAGATTCAGATGTGTTGTTAACGTTGAGTAAAAAAGTTGCTCGCAGCTGTTCTAGGAACACATTCTGAAATCGCGTATATCTTTGCTTCTACACATAGCAATGTATTGTGCTTTGCTTTACACACTATTCTACCGTCAAGAGGAGAGAATTCATCAAGTTTAATAAGCACAAACACTGTATAAGTCGAATTTCAGCATTTTTGTGTGACCGGGAAAACCACAGTCACAAGCCGAGCTGCAGTTCCATAGAAATTTCAGTTTTACCGCTGAACTAAAAATGGGTAGAAAGTACTTTTTCTCCCTTCCTGTTAATGCCACAGACTTCCCCTTTACAGTGCACACTTTGTCTAATCCTCCCCGCTTCAGCCCAGAAATATTGAGCTTCAGATGTGTTGTTAACGTTGAGTAAAATAGTTGCTCGCAGCTGTTCTAGGATCACATTATGTAATCGCGTATATCTTTGCTTCTACACATAGCAATGTATTGTGCTTTGCTTTACACACTATTCTACCGTCAAGAGGAGAGAATTCATCAAGTTTAATAAGCACAAACACTGGTTAAGTCGAATTTCAGCATTTTTGTGTGACCGGGAAAACCACAGTCACAAGCCGAGCTGCAGTTCCATAGAAATTTCAGTTTTACCGCTGAACTAGAAATGGGTAGAAAGTACTTTTTCTCCCTTCCTGTTAATGCCACAGACTTCCCCTTTACAGTCCACACTTTGTCTAATCCTCCCCGTTACAGCCCAGAAATATTGAACTTCAGATGTGTTGTTAACGCTGAGTAAAAAAGTTGCTCGCAGCTGTTCTAGGAACACATTCTGAAATCGCGTATATCTTTGCTTCTACACATAGCAATGTATTGTGCTTTGCTTTACACACTATTCTACCGTCAAGAGGAGAGAATTCATCAAGTTTAATAAGCACAAACACTGTATAAGTCGAATTTCAGCATTTTTGTGTGACCGGGAAAACCACAGTCACAAGTCGAGCTGCAGTTCCATAGAAATTTCAGTTTTACCGCTGAACTAGAAATGGGTAGAAAGTACTTTTTCTCCCTTCCTGTTAATGCCACAGACTTCCCCTTTACAGTGCACACTTTGTCTAATCCTCCCCGTTACAGCCCAGAAATATTGAACTTCAGATGTGTTGTTAACGCTGAGTAAAAAAGTTGCTCGCAGCTGTTCTAGGAACACATTCTGAAATCGCGTATATCTTTGCTTCTACACATAGCAATGTATTGTGCTTTGCTTTACACACTATTCTACCGTCAAGAGGAGAGAATTCATCAAGTTTAATAAGCACAAACACTGTATAAGTCGAATTTCAGCATTTTTGTGTGACCGGGAAAACCACAGTCACAAGTCGAGCTGCAGTTCCATAGAAATTTCAGTTTTACCGCTGAACTAGAAATGGGTAGAAAGTACTTTTTCTCCCTTCCTGTTAATGCCACAGACTTCCCCTTTACAGTGCACACTTTGTCTAATCCTCCCCGCTTCAGCCCAGAAATATTGAGCTTCAGATGTGTTGTTAACGTTGAGTAAAAATGTTGCTCGCAGCTGTTCTAGGAACACATTCTGAAATCGCGTATATCTTTGCTTCTACACATAGCAATGTATTGTGCTTTGCTTTACACACTATTCTACCGTCAAGAGGAGAGAATTCATCAAGTTTAATAAGCACAAACACTGTATAAGTCGAATTTCAGCATTTTTGTGTGACCGGGAAAACCACAGTCACAAGCCGAGCTGCAGTTCCATAGAAATTTCAGTTTTACCGCTGAACTAAAAATGGGTAGAAAGTACTTTTTCTCCCTTCCTGTTAATGCCACAGACTTCCCCTTTACAGTGCACACTTTGTCTAATCCTCCCCGCTTCAGCCCAGAAATATTGAGCTTCAGATGTGTTGTTAACGTTGAGTAAAATAGTTGCTCGCAGCTGTTCTAGGAACACATACTGAAATCGCGTATATCTTTGCTTCTACACATAGCAATGTATTGTGCTTTGCTTTACACACTATTCTACCGTCAAGAGGAGAGAATTCATCAAGTTTAATAAGCACAAACACTGTATAAGTCGAATTTCAGCATTTTTGTGTGACCGGGAAAACCACAGTCACAAGCCGAGCTGCAGTTCCATAGAAATTTCAGTTTTACCGCTGAACTAGAAATGGGTAGAAAGTACTTTTTCTCCCTTCCTGTTAATGCCACAGACTTCCCCTTTACAGTGCACACTTTGTCTAATCCTCCCCGCTTCAGCCCAGAAATATTGAGCTTCAGATGTGTTGTTAACGTTGAGTAAAAAAGTTGCTCGCAGCTGTTCTAGGAACACATTCTGAAATCGCGTATATCTTTGCTTCTACACATAGCAATGTATTGTGCTTTGCTTTACACACTATTCTACCGTCAAGAGGAGAGAATTCATCAAGTTTAATAAGCACAAACACTGTATAAGTCGAATTTCAGCATTTTTGTGTGACCGGGAAAACCACAGTCACAAGCCGAGCTGCAGTTCCATAGAAATTTCAGTTTTACCGCTGAACTAAAAATGGGTAGAACGTACTATTTCTCCCTTCCTGTTAATGCCAAGGACTTCCCCTTTACAGTGCACACTTTGTCTAATCCTCCCCGCTTCAGCCCAGAAATATTGAGCTTCAGATGTGTTGTTAACGTTGAGTAAAAAAGTTGCTCGCAGCTGTTCTAGGAACACATTCTGAAATCGCGTATATCTTTGCTTCTACACATAGCAATGTATTGTGCTTTGCTTTACACACTATTCTACCGTCAAGAGGAGAGAATTCATCAAGTTTAATAAGCACAAACACTGTATAAGTCGAATTTCAGCATTTTTGTGTGACCGGGAAAACCACAGTCACAAGACGAGCTGCAGTTCCATAGAAATTTCAGTTTTACTGCTGAACTAAAAATGGGTAGAAAGTACTTTTTCTCCCTTCCTGTTAATGCCACAGACTTCCCCTTTACAGTGCACACTTTGTCTAATCCTTCCCGCTTCAGCCCAGAAATATTGAGATTCAGATGTGTTGTTAACGTTGAGTAAAAAAGTTGCTCGCAGCTGTTCTAGGAACACATTCTGAAATCGCGTATATCTTTGCTTCTACACATAGCAATGTATTGTGCTTTGCTTTACACACTATTCTACCGTCAAGAGGAGAGAATTCATCAAGTTTAATAAGCACAAACACTGTATAAGTCGAATTTCAGCATTTTTTTGTGACCGGGAAAACCACAGTCACAAGTCGAGCTGCAGTTCCATAGAAATTTCCGTTTTACCGCTGAACTAAAAATGGGTAGAAAGTACTTTTTCTCCCTTCCTGTTAATGCCACAGACTTCCCCTTTACAGTGCACACTTTGTCTAATCCTCCCCGCTTCAGCCCAGAAATATTGAGCTTCAGATGTGTTGTTAACGTTGAGTAAAAAAGTTGCTCGCAGCTGTTCTAGGAACACATTCTGAAATCGCGTATATCTTTGCTTCTACACATAGCAATGTATTGTGCTTTGCTTTACACACTATTCTACCGTCAAGAGGAGAGAATTCATCAAGTTTAATAAGCACAAACACTGTATAAGTCGAATTTCAGCATTTTTGTGTGACCGGGAAAACCACAGTCACAAGCCGAGCTGCAGTTCCATAGAAATTTCAGTTTTACCGCTGAACTAAAAATGGGTAGAAAGTACTTTTTCTCCCTTCCTGTTAATGCCACAGACTTCCCCTTTACAGTGCACACTTTGTCTAATCCTCCCCGCTTCAGCCCAGAAATATTGAGCTTCAGATGTGTTGTTAACGTTGAGTAAAAAAGTTGCTCGCAGCTGTTCTAGGAACACATTCTGAAATCGCGTATATCTTTGCTTCTACACATAGCAATGTATTGTGCTTTGCTTTACACACTATTCTACCGTCAAGAGGAGAGAATTCATCAAGTTTAATAAGCACAAACACTGTATAAGTCGAATTTCAGCATTTTTGTGTGACCGGGAAAACCACAGTCACAAACCGAGCTGCAGTTCCATAGAAACTTCAGTTTTACCGCTGAACCTAATAATGGGTAGAAAGTACTTTTTCTCCCTTCCTGTTAATGCCACAGACTTCCCCTTTACAGTGCACACTTTGTCTAATCCTCCCCGCTTCAGCCCAGAAATATTGAGCTTCAGATGTGTTGTTAACGTTGAGTAAAAAAGTTGCTCGCAGCTGTTCTAGGAACACATTCTGAAATCGCGTATATCTTTGCTTCTACACATAGCAATGTATTGTGCTTTGCTTTACACACTATTCTACCGTCAAGAGGAGAGAATTCATCAAGTTTAATAAGCACAAACACTGTATAAGTCGAATTTCAGCATTTTTGTGTGACCGGGAAAACCACAGTCACAAGCCGAGCTGCAGTTCCATAGAAATTTCAGTTTTACCGCTGAACTAAAAATGGGTAGAACGTACTATTTCTCCCTTCCTGTTAATGCCAAGGACTTCCCCTTTACAGTGCACACTTTGTCTAATCCTCCCCGCTTCAGCCCAGAAATATTGAGCTTCAGATGTGTTGTTAACGTTGAGTAAAAAAGTTGCTCGCAGCTGTTCTAGGAACACATTCTGAAATCGCGTATATCTTTGCTTCTACACATAGCAATGTATTGTGCTTTGCTTTACACACTATTCTACCGTCAAGAGGAGAGAATTCATCAAGTTTAATAAGCACAAACACTGTATAAGTCGAATTTCAGCATTTTTGTGTGACCGGAACAAAACCACAGTCACAAGCCGAGCTGCAGTTCCATAGAAATTTCAGTTTTACTGCTGAACTAAAAATGGGTAGAAAGTACTTTTTCTCCCTTCCTGTTAATGCCACAGACTTCCCCTTTACAGTGCACACTTTGTCTAATCCTCCCCGCTTCAGCCCAGAAATATTGAGATTCAGATGTGTTGTTAACGTTGAGTAAAAAAGTTGCTCGCAGCTGTTCTAGGAACACATTCTGAAATCGCGTATATCTTTGCTTCTACACATAGCAATGTATTGTGCTTTGCTTTACACACTATTCTACCGTCAAGAGGAGAGAATTCATCAAGTTTAATAAGCACAAACACTGTATAAGTCGAATTTCAGCATTTTTGTGTGACCGGGAAAACCACAGTCACAAGCCGAGCTGCAGTTCCATAGAAATTTCAGTTTTACCGCTGAACTAAAAATGGGTAGAAAGTACTTTTTCTCCCTTCCTGTTAATGCCACAGACTTCCCCTTTACAGTGCACACTTTGTCTAATCCTCCCCGCTTCAGCCCAGAAATATTGAGCTTCAGATGTGTTGTTAACGTTGAGTAAAATAGTTGCTCGCAGCTGTTCTAGGATCACATTATGTAATCGCGTATATCTTTGCTTCTACACATAGCAATGTATTGTGCTTTGCTTTACACACTATTCTACCGTCAAGAGGAGAGAATTCATCAAGTTTAATAAGCACAAACACTGGTTAAGTCGAATTTCAGCATTTTTGTGTGACCGGGAAAACCACAGTCACAAGCCGAGCTGCAGTTCCATAGAAATTTCAGTTTTACCGCTGAACTAGAAATGGGTAGAAAGTACTTTTTCTCCCTTCCTGTTAATGCCACAGACTTCCCCTTTACAGTCCACACTTTGTCTAATCCTCCCCGTTACAGCCCAGAAATATTGAACTTCAGATGTGTTGTTAACGCTGAGTAAAAAAGTTGCTCGCAGCTGTTCTAGGAACACATTCTGAAATCGCGTATATCTTTGCTTCTACACATAGCAATGTATTGTGCTTTGCTTTACACACTATTCTACCGTCAAGAGGAGAGAATTCATCAAGTTTAATAAGCACAAACACTGTATAAGTCGAATTTCAGCATTTTTGTGTGACCGGGAAAACCACAGTCACAAGTCGAGCTGCAGTTCCATAGAAATTTCAGTTTTACCGCTGAACTAGAAATGGGTAGAAAGTACTTTTTCTCCCTTCCTGTTAATGCCACAGACTTCCCCTTTACAGTGCACACTTTGTCTAATCCTCCCCGTTACAGCCCAGAAATATTGAACTTCAGATGTGTTGTTAACGCTGAGTAAAAAAGTTGCTCGCAGCTGTTCTAGGAACACATTCTGAAATCGCGTATATCTTTGCTTCTACACATAGCAATGTATTGTGCTTTGCTTTACACACTATTCTACCGTCAAGAGGAGAGAATTCATCAAGTTTAATAAGCACAAACACTGTATAAGTCGAATTTCAGCATTTTTGTGTGACCGGGAAAACCACAGTCACAAGCCGAGCTGCAGTTCCATAGAAATTTCAGTTTTACCGCTGAACTAGAAATGGGTAGAAAGTACTTTTTCTCCCTTCCTGTTAATGCCACAGACTTCCCCTTTACAGTGCACACTTTGTCTAATCCTCCCCGCTTCAGCCCAGAAATATTGAGCTTCAGATGTGTTGTTAACGTTGAGTAAAAAAGTTGCTCGCAGCTGTTCTAGGAACACATTCTGAAATCGCGTATATCTTTGCTTCTACACATAGCAATGTATTGTGCTTTGCTTTACACACTATTCTACCGTCAAGAGGAGAGAATTCATCAAGTTTAATAAGCACAAACACTGTATAAGTCGAATTTCAGCATTTTTGTGTGACCGGGAAAACCACAGTCACAAGCCGAGCTGCAGTTCCATAGAAATTTCAGTTTTACCGCTGAACTAGAAATGGGTAGAAAGTACTTTTTCTCCCTTCCTGTTAATGCCACAGACTTCCCCTTTACAGTGCACACTTTGTCTAATCCTCCCCGCTTCAGCCCAGAAATATTGAGCTTCAGATGTGTTGTTAACGTTGAGTAAAATAGTTGCTCGCAGCTGTTCTAGGAACACATACTGAAATCGCGTATATCTTTGCTTCTACACATAGCAATGTATTGTGCTTTGCTTTACACACTATTCTACCGTCAAGAGGAGAGAATTCATCAAGTTTAATAAGCACAAACACTGTATAAGTCGAATTTCAGCATTTTTGTGTGACCGGGAAAACCACAGTCACAAGCCGAGCTGCAGTTCCATAGAAATTTCAGTTTTACCGCTGAACTAGAAATGGGTAGAAAGTACTTTTTCTCCCTTCCTGTTAATGCCACAGACTTCCCCTTTACAGTGCACACTTTGTCTAATCCTCCCCGCTTCAGCCCAGAAATATTGAGCTTCAGATGTGTTGTTAACGTTGAGTAAAAAAGTTGCTCGCAGCTGTTCTAGGAACACATTCTGAAATCGCGTATATCTTTGCTTCTACACATAGCAATGTATTGTGCTTTGCTTTACACACTATTCTACCGTCAAGAGGAGAGAATTCATCAAGTTTAATAAGCACAAACACTGTATAAGTCGAATTTCAGCATTTTTGTGTGACCGGGAAAACCACAGTCACAAGCCGAGCTGCAGTTCCATAGAAATTTCAGTTTTACCGCTGAACTAAAAATGGGTAGAACGTACTATTTCTCCCTTCCTGTTAATGCCAAGGACTTCCCCTTTACAGTGCACACTTTGTCTAATCCTCCCCGCTTCAGCCCAGAAATATTGAGCTTCAGATGTGTTGTTAACGTTGAGTAAAAAAGTTGCTCGCAGCTGTTCTAGGAACACATTCTGAAATCGCGTATATCTTTGCTTCTACACATAGCAATGTATTGTGCTTTGCTTTACACACTATTCTACCGTCAAGAGGAGAGAATTCATCAAGTTTAATAAGCACAAACACTGTATAAGTCGAATTTCAGCATTTTTGTGTGACCGGGAAAACCACAGTCACAAGACGAGCTGCAGTTCCATAGAAATTTCAGTTTTACTGCTGAACTAAAAATGGGTAGAAAGTACTTTTTCTCCCTTCCTGTTAATGCCACAGACTTCCCCTTTACAGTGCACACTTTGTCTAATCCTCCCCGCTTCAGCCCAGAAATATTGAGATTCAGATGTGTTGTTAACGTTGAGTAAAAAAGTTGCTCGCAGCTGTTCTAGGAACACATTCTGAAATCGCGTATATCTTTGCTTCTACACATAGCAATGTATTGTGCTTTGCTTTACACACTATTCTACCGTCAAGAGGAGAGAATTCATCAAGTTTAATAAGCACAAACACTGTATAAGTCGAATTTCAGCATTTTTGTGTGACCGGGAAAACCACAGTCACAAGCCGAGCTGCAGTTCCATAGAAACTTCAGTTTTACCGCTGAACCTAAAAATGGGTAGAAAGTACTTTTTCTCCCTTCCTGTTAATGCCACAGACTTCCCCTTTACAGTGCACACTTTGTCTAATCCTCCCCGCTTCAGCCCAGAAATATTGAGCTTCAGATGTGTTGTTAACGTTGAGTAAAAAAGTTGCTCGCAGCTGTTCTAGGAACACATTATGAAATCGCGTATATCTTTGCTTCTACACATAGCAATGTATTGTGCTTTGCTTTACACACTATTCTACCGTCAAGAGGAGAGAATTCATCAAGTTTAATAAGCACAAACACTGTATAAGTCGAATTTCAGCATTTTTTTGTGACCGGGAAAACCACAGTCACAAGTCGAGCTGCAGTTCCATAGAAATTTCCGTTTTACCGCTGAACTAAAAATGGGTAGAAAGTACTTTTTCTCCCTTCCTGTTAATGCCACAGACTTCCCCTTTACAGTGCACACTTTGTCTAATCCTCCCCGCTTCAGCCCAGAAATATTGAGCTTCAGATGTGTTGTTAACGTTGAGTAAAAAAGTTGCTCGCAGCTGTTCTAGGAACACATTATGAAATCGCGTATATCTTTGCTTCTACACATAGCAATGTATTGTGCTTTGCTTTACACACTATTCTACCGTCAAGAGGAGAGAATTCATCAAGTTTAATAAGCACAAACACTGTATAAGTCGAATTTCAGCATTTTTGTGTGACCGGGAAAACCACAGTCACAAGCCGAGCTGCAGTTCCATAGAAATTTCAGTTTTACCGCTGAACTAAAAATGGGTAGAAAGTACTTTTTCTCCCTTCCTGTTAATGCCACAGACTTCCCCTTTACAGTGCACACTTTGTCTAATCCTCCCCGCTTCAGCCCAGAAATATTAAGCTTCAGATGTGTTGTTAACGTTGAGTAAAAAAGTTGCTCGCAGCTGTTCTATGAACACATTCTGAAATCGCGTATATCTTTGCTTCTACACATAGCAATGTATTGTGCTTTGCTTTACACACTATTCTACCGTCAAGAGGAGAGAATTCATCAAGTTTAATAAGCACAAACACTGTATAAGTCGAATTTCAGCATTTTTGTGTGACCGGGAAAACCAGATTCACAAGCCGAGCTGCAGTTCCATAGAAACTTCAGTTTTACCGCTGAACCTAAAAATGGGTAAAGTACTTTTTCTCCCTTCCTGTTAATGCCACAGACTTCCCCTTTACAGTGCACACTTTGTCTAATCCTCACCGCTTCAGCCCAGAAATATTGAGCTTCAGATGTGTTGTTAACGTTGAGTAAAAATGTTGCTCGCAGCTGTTCTAGGAACACATTCTGAAATCGCGTATATCTTTGCTTCTACACATAGCAATGTATTGTGCTTTGCTTTACACACTATTCTACCGTCAAGAGGAGAGAATTCATCAAGTTTAATAAGCACAAACACTGTATAAGTCGAATTTCAGCATTTTTGTGTGACCGGGAAAACCAGAGTCACAAGCCGAGCTGCAGTTCCATAGAAATTTCAGTTTTACCGCTGAACTAAAAATGGGTAGAAAGTACTTTTTCTCTCTTCCTGTTAATGCCACAGACTTCCCCTTTACAGTGCACACTTTGTCTAATCCTCCCCGCTTCAGCCCAGAAATATTGAGCTTCAGATGTGTTGTTAACGTTGAGTAAAAAAGTTGCTCGCAGCTGTTCTAGGAACACATTATGAAATCGCGTATATCTTTGCTTCTACATATAGCAATGTATTGTGCTTTGCTTTACACACTATTCTACCGTCAAGAGGAGAGAATTCATCAAGTTTAATAAGCACAAACACTGTATAAGTCGAATTTCAGCATTTTTGTGTGACCGGGAAAACCACAGTCACAAGCCGAGCTGCAGTTCCATAGAAATTTCAGTTTTACCGCTGAACTAAAAATGGGTAGAAAGTACTTTTTCTCCCTTCCTGTTAATGCCACAGACTTCCCCTTTACAGTGCACACTTTGTCTAATCCTCCCCGCTTCAGCCCAGAAATATTGAGCTTCAGATGTGTTGTTAACGTTGAGTAAAAAAGTTGCTCGCAGCTGTTCTAGGAACACATTATGAAATCGCGTATATCTTTGCTTCTACACATAGCAATGTATTGTGCTTTGCTTTACACACTATTCTACCGTCAAGAGGAGAGAATTCATCAAGTTTAATAAGCACAAACACTGTATAAGTCGAATTTCAGCATTTTTTTGTGACCGGGAAAACCACAGTCACAAGTCGAGCTGCAGTTCCATAGAAATTTCCGTTTTACCGCTGAACTAAAAATGGGTAGAAAGTACTTTTTCTCCCTTCCTGTTAATGCCACAGACTTCCCCTTTACAGTGCACACTTTGTCTAATCCTCCCCGCTTCAGCCCAGAAATATTGAGCTTCAGATGTGTTGTTAACGTTGAGTAAAAAAGTTGCTCGCAGCTGTTCTAGGAACACATTATGAAATCGCGTATATCTTTGCTTCTACACATAGCAATGTATTGTGCTTTGCTTTACACACTATTCTACCGTCAAGAGGAGAGAATTCATCAAGTTTAATAAGCACAAACACTGTATAAGTCGAATTTCAGCATTTTTGTGTGACCGGGAAAACCACAGTCACAAGCCGAGCTGCAGTTCCATAGAAATTTCAGTTTTACCGCTGAACTAAAAATGGGTAGAAAGTACTTTTTCTCCCTTCCTGTTAATGCCACAGACTTCCCCTTTACAGTGCACACTTTGTCTAATCCTCCCCGCTTCAGCCCAGAAATATTAAGCTTCAGATGTGTTGTTAACGTTGAGTAAAAAAGTTGCTCGCAGCTGTTCTATGAACACATTCTGAAATCGCGTATATCTTTGCTTCTACACATAGCAATGTATTGTGCTTTGCTTTACACACTATTCTACCGTCAAGAGGAGAGAATTCATCAAGTTTAATAAGCACAAACACTGTATAAGTCGAATTTCAGCATTTTTGTGTGACCGGGAAAACCAGATTCACAAGCCGAGCTGCAGTTCCATAGAAACTTCAGTTTTACCGCTGAACCTAAAAATGGGTAAAGTACTTTTTCTCCCTTCCTGTTAATGCCACAGACTTCCCCTTTACAGTGCACACTTTGTCTAATCCTCACCGCTTCAGCCCAGAAATATTGAGCTTCAGATGTGTTGTTAACGTTGAGTAAAAATGTTGCTCGCAGCTGTTCTAGGAACACATTCTGAAATCGCGTATATCTTTGCTTCTACACATAGCAATGTATTGTGCTTTGCTTTACACACTATTCTACCGTCAAGAGGAGAGAATTCATCAAGTTTAATAAGCACAAACACTGTATAAGTCGAATTTCAGCATTTTTGTGTGACCGGGAAAACCAGAGTCACAAGCCGAGCTGCAGTTCCATAGAAATTTCAGTTTTACCGCTGAACTAAAAATGGGTAGAAAGTACTTTTTCTCTCTTCCTGTTAATGCCACAGACTTCCCCTTTACAGTGCACACTTTGTCTAATCCTCCCCGCTTCAGCCCAGAAATATTGAGCTTCAGATGTGTTGTTAACGTTGAGTAAAAAAGTTGCTCGCAGCTGTTCTAGGAACACATTCTGAAATCGCGTATATCTTTGCTTCTACATATAGCAATGTATTGTGCTTTGCTTTACACACTATTCTACCGTCAAGAGGAGAGAATTCATCAAGTTTAATAAGCACAAACACTGTATAAGTCGAATTTCAGCATTTTTGTGTGACCGGGAAAACCACAGTCACAAGCCGAGCTGCAGTTCCATAGAAATTTCAGTTTTACCGCTGAACTAAAAATGGGTAGAAAGTACTTTTTCTCCCTTCCTGTTAATGCCACAGACTTCCCCTTTACAGTGCACACTTTGTCTAATCCTCCCCGCTTCAGCCCAGAAATATTGAGCTTCAGATGTGTTGTTAACGTTGAGTAAAAAAGTTGCTCGCAGCTGTTCTAGGAACACATTATGAAATCGCGTATATCTTTGCTTCTACACATAGCAATGTATTGTGCTTTGCTTTACACACTATTCTACCGTCAAGAGGAGAGAATTCATCAAGTTTAATAAGCACAAACACTGTATAAGTCGAATTTCAGCATTTTTTTGTGACCGGGAAAACCACAGTCACAAGTCGAGCTGCAGTTCCATAGAAATTTCCGTTTTACCGCTGAACTAAAAATGGGTAGAAAGTACTTTTTCTCCCTTCCTGTTAATGCCACAGACTTCCCCTTTACAGTGCACACTTTGTCTAATCCTCCCCGCTTCAGCCCAGAAATATTGAGCTTCAGATGTGTTGTTAACGTTGAGTAAAAAAGTTGCTCGCAGCTGTTCTAGGAACACATTATGAAATCGCGTATATCTTTGCTTCTACACATAGCAATGTATTGTGCTTTGCTTTACACACTATTCTACCGTCAAGAGGAGAGAATTCATCAAGTTTAATAAGCACAAACACTGTATAAGTCGAATTTCAGCATTTTTGTGTGACCGGGAAAACCACAGTCACAAGCCGAGCTGCAGTTCCATAGAAATTTCAGTTTTACCGCTGAACTAAAAATGGGTAGAAAGTACTTTTTCTCCCTTCCTGTTAATGCCACAGACTTCCCCTTTACAGTGCACACTTTGTCTAATCCTCCCCGCTTCAGCCCAGAAATATTAAGCTTCAGATGTGTTGTTAACGTTGAGTAAAAAAGTTGCTCGCAGCTGTTCTATGAACACATTCTGAAATCGCGTATATCTTTGCTTCTACACATAGCAATGTATTGTGCTTTGCTTTACACACTATTCTACCGTCAAGAGGAGAGAATTCATCAAGTTTAATAAGCACAAACACTGTATAAGTCGAATTTCAGCATTTTTGTGTGACCGGGAAAACCAGATTCACAAGCCGAGCTGCAGTTCCATAGAAACTTCAGTTTTACCGCTGAACCTAAAAATGGGTAAAGTACTTTTTCTCCCTTCCTGTTAATGCCACAGACTTCCCCTTTACAGTGCACACTTTGTCTAATCCTCACCGCTTCAGCCCAGAAATATTGAGCTTCAGATGTGTTGTTAACGTTGAGTAAAAATGTTGCTCGCAGCTGTTCTAGGAACACATTCTGAAATCGCGTATATCTTTGCTTCTACACATAGCAATGTATTGTGCTTTGCTTTACACACTATTCTACCGTCAAGAGGAGAGAATTCATCAAGTTTAATAAGCACAAACACTGTATAAGTCGAATTTCAGCATTTTTGTGTGACCGGGAAAACCAGAGTCACAAGCCGAGCTGCAGTTCCATAGAAATTTCAGTTTTACCGCTGAACTAAAAATGGGTAGAAAGTACTTTTTCTCTCTTCCTGTTAATGCCACAGACTTCCCCTTTACAGTGCACACTTTGTCTAATCCTCCCCGCTTCAGCCCAGAAATATTGAGCTTCAGATGTGTTGTTAACGTTGAGTAAAAAAGTTGCTCGCAGCTGTTCTAGGAACACATTATGAAATCGCGTATATCTTTGCTTCTACATATAGCAATGTATTGTGCTTTGCTTTACACACTATTCTACCGTCAAGAGGAGAGAATTCATCAAGTTTAATAAGCACAAACACTGTATAAGTCGAATTTCAGCATTTTTGTGTGACCGGGAAAACCACAGTCACAAGCCGAGCTGCAGTTCCATAGAAATTTCAGTTTTACCGCTGAACTAAAAATGGGTAGAAAGTACTTTTTCTCCCTTCCTGTTAATGCCACAGACTTCCCCTTTACAGTGCACACTTTGTCTAATCCTCCCCGCTTCAGCCCAGAAATATTGAGCTTCAGATGTGTTGTTAACGTTGAGTAAAAAAGTTGCTCGCAGCTGTTCTAGGAACACATTATGAAATCGCGTATATCTTTGCTTCTACACATAGCAATGTATTGTGCTTTGCTTTACACACTATTCTACCGTCAAGAGGAGAGAATTCATCAAGTTTAATAAGCACAAACACTGTATAAGTCGAATTTCAGCATTTTTTTGTGACCGGGAAAACCACAGTCACAAGTCGAGCTGCAGTTCCATAGAAATTTCCGTTTTACCGCTGAACTAAAAATGGGTAGAAAGTACTTTTTCTCCCTTCCTGTTAATGCCACAGACTTCCCCTTTACAGTGCACACTTTGTCTAATCCTCCCCGCTTCAGCCCAGAAATATTGAGCTTCAGATGTGTTGTTAACGTTGAGTAAAAAAGTTGCTCGCAGCTGTTCTAGGAACACATTATGAAATCGCGTATATCTTTGCTTCTACACATAGCAATGTATTGTGCTTTGCTTTACACACTATTCTACCGTCAAGAGGAGAGAATTCATCAAGTTTAATAAGCACAAACACTGTATAAGTCGAATTTCAGCATTTTTGTGTGACCGGGAAAACCACAGTCACAAGCCGAGCTGCAGTTCCATAGAAATTTCAGTTTTACCGCTGAACTAAAAATGGGTAGAAAGTACTTTTTCTCCCTTCCTGTTAATGCCACAGACTTCCCCTTTACAGTGCACACTTTGTCTAATCCTCCCCGCTTCAGCCCAGAAATATTAAGCTTCAGATGTGTTGTTAACGTTGAGTAAAAAAGTTGCTCGCAGCTGTTCTATGAACACATTCTGAAATCGCGTATATCTTTGCTTCTACACATAGCAATGTATTGTGCTTTGCTTTACACACTATTCTACCGTCAAGAGGAGAGAATTCATCAAGTTTAATAAGCACAAACACTGTATAAGTCGAATTTCAGCATTTTTGTGTGACCGGGAAAACCAGATTCACAAGCCGAGCTGCAGTTCCATAGAAACTTCAGTTTTACCGCTGAACCTAAAAATGGGTAAAGTACTTTTTCTCCCTTCCTGTTAATGCCACAGACTTCCCCTTTACAGTGCACACTTTGTCTAATCCTCACCGCTTCAGCCCAGAAATATTGAGCTTCAGATGTGTTGTTAACGTTGAGTAAAAATGTTGCTCGCAGCTGTTCTAGGAACACATTCTGAAATCGCGTATATCTTTGCTTCTACACATAGCAATGTATTGTGCTTTGCTTTACACACTATTCTACCGTCAAGAGGAGAGAATTCATCAAGTTTAATAAGCACAAACACTGTATAAGTCGAATTTCAGCATTTTTGTGTGACCGGGAAAACCAGAGTCACAAGCCGAGCTGCAGTTCCATAGAAATTTCAGTTTTACCGCTGAACTAAAAATGGGTAGAAAGTACTTTTTCTCTCTTCCTGTTAATGCCACAGACTTCCCCTTTACAGTGCACACTTTGTCTAATCCTCCCCGCTTCAGCCCAGAAATATTGAGCTTCAGATGTGTTGTTAACGTTGAGTAAAAAAGTTGCTCGCAGCTGTTCTAGGAACACATTATGAAATCGCGTATATCTTTGCTTCTACATATAGCAATGTATTGTGCTTTGCTTTACACACTATTCTACCGTCAAGAGGAGAGAATTCATCAAGTTTAATAAGCACAAACACTGTATAAGTCGAATTTCAGCATTTTTGTGTGACCGGGAAAACCACAGTCACAAGCCGAGCTGCAGTTCCATAGAAATTTCAGTTTTACCGCTGAACTAAAAATGGGTAGAAAGTACTTTTTCTCCCTTCCTGTTAATGCCACAGACTTCCCCTTTACAGTGCACACTTTGTCTAATCCTCCCCGCTTCAGCCCAGAAATATTGAGCTTCAGATGTGTTGTTAACGTTGAGTAAAATAGTTGCTCGCAGCTGTTCTAGGACCACATTCTGAAATCGCGTATATCTTTGCTTCTACACATAGCAATGTATTGTGCTTTGCTTTACACACTATTCTACCGTCAAGAGGAGAGAATTCATCAAGTTTAATAAGCACAAACACTGTATAAGTCGAATTTCAGCATTTTTGTGTGACCGGGAAAACCACAGTCACAAGCCGAGCTGCAGTTCCATAGAAATTTCAGTTTTACCGCTGAACTAAAAATGGGTAGAAAGTACTTTTTCTCCCTTCCTGTTAATGCCACAGACTTCCCCTTTACAGTGCACACTTTGTCTAATCCTCCCCGCTTCAGCCCAGAAATATTGAGCTTCAGATGTGTTGTTAACGTTGAGTAAAATAGTTGCTCGCAGCTGTTCTAGGAACACATACTGAAATCGCGTATATCTTTGCTTCTACACATAGCAATGTATTGTGCTTTGCTTTACACACTATTCTACCGTCAAGAGGAGAGAATTCATCAAGTTTAATAAGCACAAACACTGTATAAGTCGAATTTCAGCATTTTTGTGTGACCGGGAAAACCACAGTCACAAGCCGAGCTGCAGTTCCATAGAAATTTCAGTTTTACCGCTGAACTAGAAATGGGTAGAAAGTACTTTTTCTCCCTTCCTGTTAATGCCACAGACTTCCCCTTTACAGTGCACACTTTGTCTAATCCTCCCCGCTTCAGCCCAGAAATATTGAGCTTCAGATGTGTTGTTAACGTTGAGTAAAAAAGTTGCTCGCAGCTGTTCTAGGAACACATTCTGAAATCGCGTATATCTTTGCTTCTACACATAGCAATGTATTGTGCTTTGCTTTACACACTATTCTACCGTCAAGAGGAGAGAATTCATCAAGTTTAATAAGCACAAACACTGTATAAGTCGAATTTCAGCATTTTTGTGTGACCGGGAAAACCACAGTCACAAGCCGAGCTGCAGTTCCATAGAAATTTCAGTTTTACCGCTGAACTAAAAATGGGTAGAACGTACTATTTCTCCCTTCCTGTTAATGCCAAGGACTTCCCCTTTACAGTGCACACTTTGTCTAATCCTCCCCGCTTCAGCCCAGAAATATTGAGCTTCAGATGTGTTGTTAACGTTGAGTAAAAAAGTTGCTCGCAGCTGTTCTAGGAACACATTCTGAAATCGCGTATATCTTTGCTTCTACACATAGCAATGTATTGTGCTTTGCTTTACACACTATTCTACCGTCAAGAGGAGAGAATTCATCAAGTTTAATAAGCACAAACACTGTATAAGTCGAATTTCAGCATTTTTGTGTGACCGGGAAAACCACAGTCACAAGACGAGCTGCAGTTCCATAGAAATTTCAGTTTTACTGCTGAACTAAAAATGGGTAGAAAGTACTTTTTCTCCCTTCCTGTTAATGCCACAGACTTCCCCTTTACAGTGCACACTTTGTCTAATCCTCCCCGCTTCAGCCCAGAAATATTGAGATTCAGATGTGTTGTTAACGTTGAGTAAAAAAGTTGCTCACAGCTGTTCTAGGAACACATTCTGAAATCGCGTATATCTTTGCTTCTACACATAGCAATGTATTGTGCTTTGCTTTACACACTATTCTACCGTCAAGAGGAGAGAATTCATCAAGTTTAATAAGCACAAACACTGTATAAGTCGAATTTCAGCATTTTTGTGTGACCGGGAAAACCACAGTCACAAGCCGAGCTGCAGTTCCATAGAAACTTCAGTTTTACCGCTGAACCTAAAAATGGGTAGAAAGTACTTTTTCTCCCTTCCTGTTAATGCCACAGACTTCCCCTTTACAGTGCACACTTTGTCTAATCCTCCCCGCTTCAGCCCAGAAATATTGAGCTTCAGATGTGTTGTTAACGTTGAGTAAAAAAGTTGCTCGCAGCTGTTCTAGGAACACATTATGAAATCGCGTATATCTTTGCTTCTACACATAGCAATGTATTGTGCTTTGCTTTACACACTATTCTACCGTCAAGAGGAGAGAATTCATCAAGTTTAATAAGCACAAACACTGTATAAGTCGAATTTCAGCATTTTTTTGTGACCGGGAAAACCACAGTCACAAGTCGAGCTGCAGTTCCATAGAAATTTCCGTTTTACCGCTGAACTAAAAATGGGTAGAAAGTACTTTTTCTCCCTTCCTGTTAATGCCACAGACTTCCCCTTTACAGTGCACACTTTGTCTAATCCTCCCCGCTTCAGCCCAGAAATATTGAGCTTCAGATGTGTTGTTAACGTTGAGTAAAAAAGTTGCTCGCAGCTGTTCTAGGAACACATTATGAAATCGCGTATATCTTTGCTTCTACACATAGCAATGTATTGTGCTTTGCTTTACACACTATTCTACCGTCAAGAGGAGAGAATTCATCAAGTTTAATAAGCACAAACACTGTATAAGTCGAATTTCAGCATTTTTGTGTGACCGGGAAAACCACAGTCACAAGCCGAGCTGCAGTTCCATAGAAATTTCAGTTTTACCGCTGAACTAAAAATGGGTAGAAAGTACTTTTTCTCCCTTCCTGTTAATGCCACAGACTTCCCCTTTACAGTGCACACTTTGTCTAATCCTCCCCGCTTCAGCCCAGAAATATTAAGCTTCAGATGTGTTGTTAACGTTGAGTAAAAAAGTTGCTCGCAGCTGTTCTATGAACACATTCTGAAATCGCGTATATCTTTGCTTCTACACATAGCAATGTATTGTGCTTTGCTTTACACACTATTCTACCGTCAAGAGGAGAGAATTCATCAAGTTTAATAAGCACAAACACTGTATAAGTCGAATTTCAGCATTTTTGTGTGACCGGGAAAACCAGATTCACAAGCCGAGCTGCAGTTCCATAGAAACTTCAGTTTTACCGCTGAACCTAAAAATGGGTAAAGTACTTTTTCTCCCTTCCTGTTAATGCCACAGACTTCCCCTTTACAGTGCACACTTTGTCTAATCCTCACCGCTTCAGCCCAGAAATATTGAGCTTCAGATGTGTTGTTAACGTTGAGTAAAAATGTTGCTCGCAGCTGTTCTAGGAACACATTCTGAAATCGCGTATATCTTTGCTTCTACACATAGCAATGTATTGTGCTTTGCTTTACACACTATTCTACCGTCAAGAGGAGAGAATTCATCAAGTTTAATAAGCACAAACACTGTATAAGTCGAATTTCAGCATTTTTGTGTGACCGGGAAAACCAGAGTCACAAGCCGAGCTGCAGTTCCATAGAAATTTCAGTTTTACCGCTGAACTAAAAATGGGTAGAAAGTACTTTTTCTCTCTTCCTGTTAATGCCACAGACTTCCCCTTTACAGTGCACACTTTGTCTAATCCTCCCCGCTTCAGCCCAGAAATATTGAGCTTCAGATGTGTTGTTAACGTTGAGTAAAAAAGTTGCTCGCAGCTGTTCTAGGAACACATTATGAAATCGCGTATATCTTTGCTTCTACACATAGCAATGTATTGTGCTTTGCTTTACACACTATTCTACCGTCAAGAGGAGAGAATTCATCAAGTTTAATAAGCACAAACACTGTATAAGTCGAATTTCAGCATTTTTTTGTGACCGGGAAAACCACAGTCACAAGTCGAGCTGCAGTTCCATAGAAATTTCCGTTTTACCGCTGAACTAAAAATGGGTAGAAAGTACTTTTTCTCCCTTCCTGTTAATGCCACAGACTTCCCCTTTACAGTGCACACTTTGTCTAATCCTCCCCGCTTCAGCCCAGAAATATTGAGCTTCAGATGTGTTGTTAACGTTGAGTAAAAAAGTTGCTCGCAGCTGTTCTAGGAACACATTATGAAATCGCGTATATCTTTGCTTCTACACATAGCAATGTATTGTGCTTTGCTTTACACACTATTCTACCGTCAAGAGGAGAGAATTCATCAAGTTTAATAAGCACAAACACTGTATAAGTCGAATTTCAGCATTTTTGTGTGACCGGGAAAACCACAGTCACAAGCCGAGCTGCAGTTCCATAGAAATTTCAGTTTTACCGCTGAACTAAAAATGGGTAGAAAGTACTTTTTCTCCCTTCCTGTTAATGCCACAGACTTCCCCTTTACAGTGCACACTTTGTCTAATCCTCCCCGCTTCAGCCCAGAAATATTAAGCTTCAGATGTGTTGTTAACGTTGAGTAAAAAAGTTGCTCGCAGCTGTTCTATGAACACATTCTGAAATCGCGTATATCTTTGCTTCTACACATAGCAATGTATTGTGCTTTGCTTTACACACTATTCTACCGTCAAGAGGAGAGAATTCATCAAGTTTAATAAGCACAAACACTGTATAAGTCGAATTTCAGCATTTTTGTGTGACCGGGAAAACCAGATTCACAAGCCGAGCTGCAGTTCCATAGAAACTTCAGTTTTACCGCTGAACCTAAAAATGGGTAAAGTACTTTTTCTCCCTTCCTGTTAATGCCACAGACTTCCCCTTTACAGTGCACACTTTGTCTAATCCTCACCGCTTCAGCCCAGAAATATTGAGCTTCAGATGTGTTGTTAACGTTGAGTAAAAATGTTGCTCGCAGCTGTTCTAGGAACACATTCTGAAATCGCGTATATCTTTGCTTCTACACATAGCAATGTATTGTGCTTTGCTTTACACACTATTCTACCGTCAAGAGGAGAGAATTCATCAAGTTTAATAAGCACAAACACTGTATAAGTCGAATTTCAGCATTTTTGTGTGACCGGGAAAACCAGAGTCACAAGCCGAGCTGCAGTTCCATAGAAATTTCAGTTTTACCGCTGAACTAAAAATGGGTAGAAAGTACTTTTTCTCTCTTCCTGTTAATGCCACAGACTTCCCCTTTACAGTGCACACTTTGTCTAATCCTCCCCGCTTCAGCCCAGAAATATTGAGCTTCAGATGTGTTGTTAACGTTGAGTAAAAAAGTTGCTCGCAGCTGTTCTAGGAACACATTATGAAATCGCGTATATCTTTGCTTCTACATATAGCAATGTATTGTGCTTTGCTTTACACACTATTCTACCGTCAAGAGGAGAGAATTCATCAAGTTTAATAAGCACAAACACTGTATAAGTCGAATTTCAGCATTTTTGTGTGACCGGGAAAACCACAGTCACAAGCCGAGCTGCAGTTCCATAGAAATTTCAGTTTTACCGCTGAACTAAAAATGGGTAGAAAGTACTTTTTCTCCCTTCCTGTTAATGCCACAGACTTCCCCTTTACAGTGCACACTTTGTCTAATCCTCCCCGCTTCAGCCCAGAAATATTGAGCTTCAGATGTGTTGTTAACGTTGAGTAAAAAAGTTGCTCGCAGCTGTTCTAGGAACACATTATGAAATCGCGTATATCTTTGCTTCTACACATAGCAATGTATTGTGCTTTGCTTTACACACTATTCTACCGTCAAGAGGAGAGAATTCATCAAGTTTAATAAGCACAAACACTGTATAAGTCGAATTTCAGCATTTTTTTGTGACCGGGAAAACCACAGTCACAAGTCGAGCTGCAGTTCCATAGAAATTTCCGTTTTACCGCTGAACTAAAAATGGGTAGAAAGTACTTTTTCTCCCTTCCTGTTAATGCCACAGACTTCCCCTTTACAGTGCACACTTTGTCTAATCCTCCCCGCTTCAGCCCAGAAATATTGAGCTTCAGATGTGTTGTTAACGTTGAGTAAAAAAGTTGCTCGCAGCTGTTCTAGGAACACATTATGAAATCGCGTATATCTTTGCTTCTACACATAGCAATGTATTGTGCTTTGCTTTACACACTATTCTACCGTCAAGAGGAGAGAATTCATCAAGTTTAATAAGCACAAACACTGTATAAGTCGAATTTCAGCATTTTTGTGTGACCGGGAAAACCACAGTCACAAGCCGAGCTGCAGTTCCATAGAAATTTCAGTTTTACCGCTGAACTAAAAATGGGTAGAAAGTACTTTTTCTCCCTTCCTGTTAATGCCACAGACTTCCCCTTTACAGTGCACACTTTGTCTAATCCTCCCCGCTTCAGCCCAGAAATATTAAGCTTCAGATGTGTTGTTAACGTTGAGTAAAAAAGTTGCTCGCAGCTGTTCTATGAACACATTCTGAAATCGCGTATATCTTTGCTTCTACACATAGCAATGTATTGTGCTTTGCTTTACACACTATTCTACCGTCAAGAGGAGAGAATTCATCAAGTTTAATAAGCACAAACACTGTATAAGTCGAATTTCAGCATTTTTGTGTGACCGGGAAAACCAGATTCACAAGCCGAGCTGCAGTTCCATAGAAACTTCAGTTTTACCGCTGAACCTAAAAATGGGTAAAGTACTTTTTCTCCCTTCCTGTTAATGCCACAGACTTCCCCTTTACAGTGCACACTTTGTCTAATCCTCACCGCTTCAGCCCAGAAATATTGAGCTTCAGATGTGTTGTTAACGTTGAGTAAAAATGTTGCTCGCAGCTGTTCTAGGAACACATTCTGAAATCGCGTATATCTTTGCTTCTACACATAGCAATGTATTGTGCTTTGCTTTACACACTATTCTACCGTCAAGAGGAGAGAATTCATCAAGTTTAATAAGCACAAACACTGTATAAGTCGAATTTCAGCATTTTTGTGTGACCGGGAAAACCAGAGTCACAAGCCGAGCTGCAGTTCCATAGAAATTTCAGTTTTACCGCTGAACTAAAAATGGGTAGAAAGTACTTTTTCTCTCTTCCTGTTAATGCCACAGACTTCCCCTTTACAGTGCACACTTTGTCTAATCCTCCCCGCTTCAGCCCAGAAATATTGAGCTTCAGATGTGTTGTTAACGTTGAGTAAAAAAGTTGCTCGCAGCTGTTCTAGGAACACATTATGAAATCGCGTATATCTTTGCTTCTACATATAGCAATGTATTGTGCTTTGCTTTACACACTATTCTACCGTCAAGAGGAGAGAATTCATCAAGTTTAATAAGCACAAACACTGTATAAGTCGAATTTCAGCATTTTTGTGTGACCGGGAAAACCACAGTCACAAGCCGAGCTGCAGTTCCATAGAAATTTCAGTTTTACCGCTGAACTAAAAATGGGTAGAAAGTACTTTTTCTCCCTTCCTGTTAATGCCACAGACTTCCCCTTTACAGTGCACACTTTGTCTAATCCTCCCCGCTTCAGCCCAGAAATATTGAGCTTCAGATGTGTTGTTAACGTTGAGTAAAAAAGTTGCTCGCAGCTGTTCTAGGAACACATTATGAAATCGCGTATATCTTTGCTTCTACACATAGCAATGTATTGTGCTTTGCTTTACACACTATTCTACCGTCAAGAGGAGAGAATTCATCAAGTTTAATAAGCACAAACACTGTATAAGTCGAATTTCAGCATTTTTGTGTGACCGGGAAAACCACAGTCACAAGCCGAGCTGCAGTTCCATAGAAATTTCAGTTTTACCGCTGAACTAAAAATGGGTAGAAAGTACTTTTTCTCCCTTCCTGTTAATGCCACAGACTTCCCCTTTACAGTGCACACTTTGTCTAATCCTCCCCGCTTCAGCCCAGAAATATTGAGATTCAGATGTGTTGTTAACGTTGAGTAAAAAAGTTGCTCGCAGCTGTTCTAGGAACACATTATGAAATCGCGTATATCTTTGCTTCTTCACATAGCAATGTATTGTGCTTTGCTTTACACACTATTCTACCGTCAAGAGGTGAAAATTCATCAAGTTTAATAAGCACAAACACTGTATAAGTCGAATTTCAGCATTTTTGTGTGACCGGGAAAACCAGAGTCACAAGCCGAGCTGCAGTTCCATAGAAACTTCAGTTTTACCGCTGAACCTAAAAATGGGTAGAAAGTACTTTTTCTCCCTTCCTTTTAATGCCACAGACTTCCCCTTTACAGTGCACACTTTGTCTAATCCTCCCCGCTTCAGCCCAGAAATATTGAGCTTCAGATGTGTTGTTAACGTTGAGTAAAAAAGTTGCTCGCAGCTGTTCTAGGAACACATTCTGAAATCGCGTATATCTTTGCTTCTACACATAGCAATGTATTGTGCTTTGCTTTACACACTATTCTACCGTCAAGAGGAGAGAATTCATCAAGTTTAATAAGCACAAACACTGTATAAGTCGAATTTCAGCATTTTTGTGTGACCGGGAAAACCACAGTCACAAGCCGAGCTGCAGTTCCATAGAAATTTCAGTTTTACCGCTGAACTAGAAATGGGTAGAAAGTACTTTTTCTCCCTTCCTGTTAATGCCACAGACTTCCCCTTTACAGTGCACACTTTGTCTAATCCTCCCCGCTTCAGCCCAGAAATATTAAGCTTCAGATGTGTTGTTAACGTTGAGTAAAAAAGTTGCTCGCAGCTGTTCTAGGAACACATTCTGAAATCGCGTATATCTTTGCTTCTACACATAGCAATGTATTGTGCTTTGCTTTACACACTATTCTACCGTCAAGAGGAGAGAATTCATCAAGTTTAATAAGCACAAACACTGTATAAGTCGAATTTCAGCATTTTTGTGTGACCGGGAAAACCAGATTCACAAGCCGAGCTGCAGTTCCATAGAAACTTCAGTTTTACCGCTGAACCTAAAAATGGGTAGAAAGTACTTTTTCTCCCTTCCTGTTAATGTCACAGACTTCCCCTTTACAGTGCACACTTTGTCTAATCCTCCCCGCTTCAGCCCAGAAATATTGAGCTTCAGATGTGTTGTTAACGTTGAGTAAAAATGTTGCTCGCAGCTGTTCTAGGAACACATTCTGAAATCGCGTATATCTTTGCTTCTACACATAGCAATGTATTGTGCTTTGCTTTACACACTATTCTACCGTCAAGAGGAGAGAATTCATCAAGTTTAATAAGCACAAACACTGTATAAGTCGAATTTCAGCATTTTTGTGTGACCGGGAAAACCAGAGTCACAAGCCGAGCTGCAGTTCCATAGAAATTTCAGTTTTACCGCTGAACTAAAAATGGGTAGAAAGTACTTTTTCTCCCTTCCTGTTAATGCCACAGACTTCCCCTTTACAGTGCACACTTTGTCTAATCTTCCCCGCTTCAGCCCAGAAATATTGAGCTTCAGATGTGTTGTTAACGTTGAGTAAAAAAGTTGCTCGCAGCTGTTCTAGGAACACATTCTGAAATCGCGTATATCTTTGCTTCTACACATAGCAATGTATTGTGCTTTGCTTTACACACTATTCTACCGTCAAGAGGAGAGAATTCATCAAGTTTAATAAGCACAAACACTGTATAAGTCGAATTTCAGCATTTTTGTGTGACCGGGAAAACCACAGTCACAAGCCGAGCTGCAGTTCCATAGAAATTTCAGTTTTACCGCTGAACTAAAAATGGGTAGAAAGTACTTTTTCTCTCTTCCTGTTAATGCCACAGACTTCCCCTTTACAGTGCACACTTTGTCTAATCCTCCCCGCTTCAGCCCAGAAATATTGAGCTTCAGATGTGTTGTTAACGTTGAGTAAAAAAGTTGCTCGCAGCTGTTCTAGGAACACATTCTGAAATCGCGTATATCTTTGCTTCTACATATAGCAATGTATTGTGCTTTGCTTTACACACTATTCTACCGTCAAGAGGAGAGAATTCATCAAGTTTAATAAGCACAAACACTGTATAAGTCGAATTTCAGCATTTTGTGTGACCGGGAAAACCAGAGTCACAAGCCGAGCTGCAGTTCCATAGAAACTTCAGTTTTACCGCTGAACCTAAAAATGGGTAGAAAGTACTTTTTCTCCCTTCCTGTTAATGCCACAGACTTCCCCTTTACAGTGCACACTTTGTCTAATCCTCCCCGCTTCAGCCCAGAAATATTGAGCTTCAGATGTGTTGTTAACGTTGAGTAAAAATGTTGCTCGCAGCTGTTCTAGGAACACATTCTGAAATCGCGTATATCTTTGCTTCTACACATAGCAATGTATTGTGCTTTGCTTTACACACTATTCTACCGTCAAGAGGAGAGAATTCATCAAGTTTAATAAGCACAAACACTGTATAAGTCGAATTTCAGCATTTTTGTGTGACCGGGAAAACCACAGTCACAAGCCGAGCTGCAGTTCCATAGAAATTTCAGTTTTACCGCTGAACTAAAAATGGGTAGAAAGTACTTTTTCTCCCTTCCTGTTAATGCCACAGACTTCCCCTTTACAGTGCACACTTTGTCTAATCCTCCCCGCTTCAGCCCAGAAATATTGAGATTCAGATGTGTTGTTAACGTTGAGTAAAAAAGTTGCTCGCAGCTGTTCTAGGAACACATTATGAAATCGCGTATATCTTTGCTTCTTCACATAGCAATGTATTGTGCTTTGCTTTACACACTATTCTACCGTCAAGAGGTGAAAATTCATCAAGTTTAATAAGCACAAACACTGTATAAGTCGAATTTCAGCATTTTTGTGTGACCGGGAAAACCAGAGTCACAAGCCGAGCTGCAGTTCCATAGAAATTTCAGTTTTACCGCTGAACTAGAAATGGGTAGAAAGTACTTTTTCTCCCTTCCTGTTAATGCCACAGACTTCCCCTTTACAGTGCACACTTTGTCTAATCCTCCCCGCTTCAGCCCAGAAATATTAAGCTTCAGATGTGTTGTTAACGTTGAGTAAAAAAGTTGCTCGCAGCTGTTCTAGGAACACATTCTGAAATCGCGTATATCTTTGCTTCTACACATAGCAATGTATTGTGCTTTGCTTTACACACTATTCTACCGTCAAGAGGAGAGAATTCATCAAGTTTAATAAGCACAAACACTGTATAAGTCGAATTTCAGCATTTTTGTGTGACCGGGAAAACCAGATTCACAAGCCGAGCTGCAGTTCCATAGAAACTTCAGTTTTACCGCTGAACCTAAAAATGGGTAGAAAGTACTTTTTCTCCCTTCCTGTTAATGCCACAGACTTCCCCTTTACAGTGCACACTTTGTCTAATCCTCCCCGCTTCAGCCCAGAAATATTGAGCTTCAGATGTGTTGTTAACGTTGAGTAAAAAAGTTGCTCGCAGCTGTTCTAGGAACACATTCTGAAATCGCGTATATCTTTGCTTCTACATATAGCAATGTATTGTGCTTTGCTTTACACACTATTCTACCGTCAAGAGGAGAGAATTCATCAAGTTTAATAAGCACAAACACTGTATAAGTCGAATTTCAGCATTTTTGTGTGACCGGGAAAACCACAGTCACAAGCCGAGCTGCAGTTCCATAGAAATTTCAGTTTTACCGCTGAACTAAAAATGGGTAGAAAGTACTTTTTCTCCCTTCCTGTTAATGCCACAGACTTCCCCTTTACAGTGCACACTTTGTCTAATCCTCCCCGCTTCAGCCCAGAAATATTGAGCTTCAGATGTGTTGTTAACGTTGAGTAAAAAAGTTGCTCGCAGCTGTTCTAGGAACACATTATGAAATCGAGTATATCTTTGCTTCTACACATAGCAATGTATTGTGCTTTGCTTTACACACTATTCTACCGTCAAGAGGAGAGAATTCATCAAGTTTAATAAGCACAAACACTGTATAAGTCGAATTTCAGCATTTTTGTGTGACCGGGAAAACCAGAGTCACAAGCCGAGCTGCAGTTCCATAGAAATTTCAGTTTTACCGCTGAACTAGAAATGGGTAGAAAGTACTTTTTCTCCCTTCCTGTTAATGCCACAGACTTCCCCTTTACAGTGCACACTTTGTCTAATCCTCCCCGCTTCAGCCCAGAAATATTAAGCTTCAGATGTGTTGTTAACGTTGAGTAAAAAAGTTGCTCGCAGCTGTTCTAGGAACACATTCTGAAATCGCGTATATCTTTGCTTCTACACATAGCAATGTATTGTGCTTTGCTTTACACACTATTCTACCGTCAAGAGGAGAGAATTCATCAAGTTTAATAAGCACAAACACTGTATAAGTCGAATTTCAGCATTTTTGTGTGACCGGGAAAACCAGAGTCACAAGCCGAGCTGCAGTTCCATAGAAACTTCAGTTTTACCGCTGAACCTAAAAATGGGTAGAAAGTACTTTTTCTCCCTTCCTGTTAATGCCACAGACTTCCCCTTTACAGTGCACACTTTGTCTAATCCTCCCCGCTTCAGCCCAGAAATATTGAGCTTCAGATGTGTTGTTAACGTTGAGTAAAAATGTTGCTCGCAGCTGTTCTAGGAACACATTCTGAAATCGCGTATATCTTTGCTTCTACACATAGCAATGTATTGTGCTTTGCTTTACACACTATTCTACCGTCAAGAGGAGAGAATTCATCAAGTTTAATAAGCACAAACACTGTATAAGTCGAATTTCAGCATTTTTGTGTGACCGGGAAAACCAGAGTCACAAGCCGAGCTGCAGTTCCATAGAAATTTCAGTTTTACCGCTGAACTAAAAATGGGTAGAAAGTACTTTTTCTCCCTTCCTGTTAATGCCACAGACTTCCCCTTTACAGTGCACACTTTGTCTAATCTTCCCCGCTTCAGCCCAGAAATATTGAGCTTCAGATGTGTTGTTAACGTTGAGTAAAAAAGTTGCTCGCAGCTGTTCTAGGAACACATTCTGAAATCGCGTATATCTTTGCTTCTACACATAGCAATGTATTGTGCTTTGCTTTACACACTATTCTACCGTCAAGAGGAGAGAATTCATCAAATTTAATAAGCACAAACACTGTATAAGTCGAATTTCAGCATTTTTGTGTGACCGGGAAAACCACAGTCACAAGCCGAGCTGCAGTTCCATAGAAATTTCAGTTTTACCGCTGAACTAAAAATGTGTAGAAAGTACTTTTTCTCCCTTCCTGTTAATGCCACAGACTTCCCCTTTACAGTGCACACTTTGTCTAATCCTCCCCGCTTCAGCCCAGAAATATTGAGCTTCAGATGTGTTGTTAACGTTGAGTAAAAAAGTTGCTCGCAGCTGTTCTAGGAACACATTCTGAAATCGCGTATATCTTTGCTTCTACATATAGCAATGTATTGTGCTTTGCTTTACACACTATTCTACCGTCAAGAGGAGAGAATTCATCAAGTTTAATAAGCACAAACACTGTATAAGTCGAATTTCAGCATTTTTGTGTGACCGGGAAAACCACAGTCACAAGCCGAGCTGCAGTTCCATAGAAACTTCAGTTTTACCGCTGAACCTAAAAATGGGTAGAAAGTACTTTTTCTCCCTTCCTGTTAATGCCACAGACTTCCCCTTTACAGTGCACACTTTGTCTAATCCTCCCCGCTTCAGCCCAGAAATATTGAGCTTCAGATGTGTTGTTAACGTTGAGTAAAAAAGTTGCTCGCAGCTGTTCTAGGAACACATTCTGAAATCGCGTATATGCACTGTATATGAGCTGGCGATTTCTAAGTCTGTGGTTCCGAGAGGGGGTAACCAGGCTCACTAATAAAGGTCAAGCCACTTGGCTGCCAGAATGCCCTGCTTCAGCACAAACCAGAAAGGCATTGTGATAAGCGTATCCCCGGTATAGTCAGGGGTTAATGGGAGTCGTCCCCGTCCCCCCAGTATACGGCCAGAACCATGGACCCGGTACTTGTGGTTCGGACTGTCTCCAACCAGCCATAATGTTGTGAGAGTGACATTATGTCTAAGTCCAGCTTTGGTACATTAGAAGCAACTCTGAAACTTAACCTAAGCGTTTTTCGAAGATACTTTTTGGCTAACTTCTTATAGGAAGGTCTAGGAGCTCTGAAAATGAACGTGCGTGTCTTTCACTCTTTCCGAGGGACTTAGAAGAATTTTGTGATATTTTTTATTAAAATGGTGTATAAGGGTATATATATAAATATATTTTATGCACTGTATATGAGCTGGCGATTTCTAAGTCTGTGGTTCCGAGAGGGGGTAACCAGGCTCACTAATAAAGGTCAAGCCACTTGGCTGCCAGAATGCCCTGCTTCAGCACAGACCAGAAAGGCATTGTGATAAGCGTATCCCCGGTATAGTCAGGGGTTAATGGGAGTCGTCCCCGTCCCCCCAGTATACGGCCAGAACCATGGACCCGGTACTTGTTGTGCGGACTGTCTCCAACCAGCCATAATGTTGTGAGAGTGACATTATGTCTAAGTCCAGCTTTGGTACATTAGAAGCAACTCTGAAACTTAACCTAAGCGTTTTTCGAAGCTACTTTTTGAGTAACTTCTTATAGGAAGGTCTCGGAGCTCTGAAAATGAACGTGCGCGTCTTTCACTCTTTCCGAGAGACTTAGAAGAATTTTGTGATATTTTTTATTAAAATGGTTTATAAGGGTATATATATATAAATATATTTTATGCACTGTATATGAGCTGGCGATTTCTAAGTCTGTGGTTCCGAGAGGGGGTAACCAGGCTCACTAATAAAGGTCAAGCCACTTGGCTGCCAGAATGCCCTGCTTCAGCACAGACCAGAAAGGCATTGTGATAAGCGTATCCCCGGTATAGTCAGGGGTTAATGGGAGTCGTCCCCGTCCCCCCAGTATACGGCCAGAACCATGTACCCGGTACTTGTGGTTCGGACCCTCTCCAACCAGCCATAATGTTGTGAGAGTGAAATTATGTCTAAGTCCAGCTTTGGTACATTAGAAGCAACTCTGAAACTTAACCTAAGCGTTTTTCGAAGCTACTTTTTAGCTAACTTCTTATAGGAAGGTCTAGGAGCTCTGAAAATGAACGTGCGCGTCTTTCACTCTTCCAGAGAGACTTAGAAGAATTTTTTGATATTTTTTATTAAAATGGTGTATTAGGGTATATATATAAATATATTTTATGCACTGTATATGAGCTGGCGATTTCTAAGTCTGTGGTTCCGAGAGGGGGTAACCAGGCTCACTAATAAAGGTCAAGCCACTTGGCTGCCAGAATGCCCTGCTTCAGCACAGACCAGAAAGGCATTGTGATAAGCGTATCCCCGGTATAGTCAGGGGTTAATGGGAGTCGTCCCCGTCCCCCCAGTATACGGCCAGAACCATGGACCCGGTACTTGTGGTGCGGACTGTCTCCAACCAGCCATAATGTTGTGAGAGTGACATTATGTCTAAGTCCAGCTTTGGTACATTAGAAGCAACTCTGAAACTTAACCTAAGCGTTTTTCGAAGCTACTTTTTGGCTAACTTCTTATAGGAAGGTCTCGGAGCTCTGAAAATGAACGTGCGCGTCTTTCACTCTTTCCGAGAGACTTAGAAGAATTTTGTGATATTTTTTATTAAAATGGTTTATAAGGGTATATATATATAAATATATTTTATGCACTGTATATGAGCTGGCGATTTCTAAGTCTGTGGTTCCGAGAGGGGGTAACCAGGCTCACTAATAAAGGTCAAGCCACTTGGCTGCCAGAATGCCCTGCTTCAGCACAGACCAGAAAGGCATTGTGATAAGCGTATCCCCGGTATAGTCAGGGGTTAATGGGAGTCGTCCCCGTCCCCCCAGTATACGGCCAGAACCATGTACCCGGTACTTGTGGTTCGGACCCTCTCCAACCAGCCATAATGTTGTGAGAGTGAAATTATGTCTAAGTCCAGCTTTGGTACATTAGAAGCAACTCTGAAACTTAACCTAAGCGTTTTTCGAAGCTACTTTTTAGCTAACTTCTTATAGGAAGGTCTAGGAGCTCTGAAAATGAACGTGCGCGTCTTTCACTCTTCCAGAGAGACTTAGAAGAATTTTTTGATATTTTTTATTAAAATGGTGTATAAGGGTATATATATAAATATATTTTATGCACTGTATATGAGCTGGCGATTTCTAAGTCTGTGGTTCCGAGAGGGGGTAACCAGGCTCACTAATAAAGGTCAAGCCACTTGGCTGCCAGAATGCCCTGCTTCAGCACAGACCAGAAAGGCATTGTGATAAGCGTATCCCCGGTATAGTCAGGGGTTAATGGGAGTCGTCCCCGTCCCCCCAGTATACGGCCAGAACCATGGACCCGGTACTTGTGGTTCGGACTGTCTCCAACCAGCCATAATGTTGTGAGAGTGAAATTATGTCTAAGTCCAGCTTTGGTACATTAGAAGCAACTCTGAAACTTAACCTAAGCGTTTTTCGAAGCTACTTTTTGGCTAACTTCTTATAGGAAGGTCTAGGAGCTCTGAAAATGAACGTGCGCGTCTTTCACTCTTCCCGAGAGACTTAGAAGAATTTTGTGATATTTTTTTATTAAAATGGTGTATAAGGGTATATATATATAAATATATTTTATGCACTGTATATGAGCTGGCGATTTCTAAGTCTGTGGTTCCGAGAGGGGGTAACCAGGCTCACTAATAAAGGTCAAGCCACTTGGCTGCCAGAATGCCCTGCTTCAGCACAGACCAGAAAGGCATTGTGATAAGCGTATCCCCGGTATAGTCAGGGGTTAATGGGAGTCGTCCCCGTCCCCCCAGTATACGGCCAGAACCATGGACCCGGTACTTTTGGTTCGGACCCTCTCCAACCAGCCATAATGTTGTGAGAGTGAAATTATGTCTAAGTCCAGCTTTGGTACATTAGAAGCAACTCTGAAACTTAACCTAAGCGTTTTTCGAAGCTACTTTTTAGCTAACTTCTTATAGGAAGGTCTAGGAGCTCTGAAAATGAACGTGCGCGTCTTTCACTCTTCCCGAGAGACTTAGAAGAATTTTGTGATATTTTTTATTAAAATGGTGTATAAGGGTATATATATAAATATATTTTATGCACTGTATATGAGCTGGCGATTTCTAAGTCTGTGGTTCCGAGAGGGGGTAACCAGGCTCACTAATAAAGGTCAAGCCACTTGGCTGCCAGAATGCCCTGCTTCAGCACAAACCAGAAAGACATTGTGATAAGCGTATCCCCGGTATAGTCAGGGGTTAATGGGAGTCGTCCCCGTCCCCCAAGTATACGGCCAGAACCATGGACCCGGTACTTGTGGTTCGGACTGTCTCCAACCAGCCATAATGTTGTGAGAGTGAAATGATGTCTAAGTCCAGCTTTGGTACATTAGAAGCAACTCTGAAACTTAACCTAAGCGTTTTTCGAAGCTACTTTTTAGCTAACTTCTTATAGGAAGGTCTCGGAGCTCTGAAAATGAACGTGCGCGTCTTTCACTCTTCCCGAGAGACTTAGAAGAATTTTGTGATATTTTTTATTAAAATGGTGTTTAAGGGTATATATATATAAATATATTTTATGCACTGTATATGAGCTGGCGATTTCTAAGTCTGTGGTTCCGAGAGGGGGTAACCAGGCTCACTAATAAAGGTCAAGCCACTTGGCTGCCAGAATGCCCTGCTTCAGCACAGACCAGAAAGGCATTGTGATAAGCGTATCCCCGGTATAGTCAGGGGTTAATGGGAGTCGTCCCCGTCCCCCCAGTATACGGCCAGAACCATGGACCCGGTACTTGTGGTTCGGACCCTCTCCAACCAGCCATAATGTTGTGAGAGTGAAATTATGTCTAAGTCCAGCTTTGGTACATTAGAAGCAACTCTGAAACTTAACCTAAGCGTTTTTCGAAGCTACTTTTTAGCTAACTTCTTATAGGAAGGTCTCGGAGCTCTGAAAATGAACGTGCGCGTCTTTCACTCTTCCCGAGATACTTAGAAGAATTTTGTGATATTTTTTATTAAAATGGTGTATAAGGGTATATATATAAATATATTTTATGCACTGTATATGAGCTGGCGATTTCTAAGTCTGTGGTTCCGAGAGGGGGTAACCAGGCTCACTAATAAAGGTCAAGCCACTTGGCTGCCAGAATGCCCTGCTTCAGCACAGACCAGAAAGGCATTGTGATAAGCGTATCCCCGGTATAGTCAGGGGTTAATGGGAGTCGTCCCCGTCCCCCCAGTATACGGCCAGAACCATGGACCCGGTACTTGTGGTGCGGACTGTCTCCAACCAGCCATAATGTTGTGAGAGTGACATTATGTCTAAGTCCAGCTTTGGTACATTAGAAGCAACTCTGAAACTTAACCTAAGCGTTTTTCGAAGCTACTTTTTGGCTAACTTCTTATAGGAAGGTCTAGGAGCTCTGAAAATGAACGTGCGCGTCTTTCACTCTTCCCGAGGGACTTAGCAGAATTTTGTGATATTTTTTATTAAAATGGTGTATAAGGGTATATATATAAATATATTTTATGCACTGTATATGAGCTGGCGATTTCTAAGTCTGTGGTTCCGAGAGGGGGTAACCAGGCTCACTAATAAAGGTCAAGCCACTTGGCTGCCAGAATGCCCTGCTTCAGCACAAACCAGAAAGGCATTGTGATAAGCGTATCCCCGGTATAGTCAGGGGTTAATGGGAGTCGTCCCCGTCCCCCCAGTATACGGCCAGAACCATGGACCCGGTACTTGTGGTTCGGACTGTCTCCAACCAGCCATAATGTTGTGAGAGTGAAATTATGTCTAAGTCCAGCTTTGGTACATTAGAAGCAACTCTGAAACTTAACCTAAGCGTTTTTCGAAGCTACTTTTTGGCTAACTTCTTATAGGAAGGTCTAGGAGCTCCGAAAATGAACGTGCGCGTCTTTCACTCTTCCAGAGAGACTTAGAAGAATTTTGTGATATTTTTTATTAAAATGGTGTATAAGGGTATATATATAAATATATTTTATGCACTGTATATGAGCTGGCGATTTCTAAGTCTGTGGTTCCGAGAGGGGGTAACCAGGCTCACTAATAAAGGTCAAGCCACTTGGCTGCCAGAATGCCCTGCTTCAGCACAAACCAGAAAGGCATTGTGATAAGCGTATCCCCGGTATAGTCAGGGGTTAATGGGAGTCGTCCCCGTCCCCCCAGTATACGGCCAGAACCATGGACCCGGTACTTGTGGTTCGGACTGTCTCCAACCAGCCATTATGTTGTGAGAGTGAAATTATGTCTAAGTCCAGCTTTGGTACATTAGAAGCAACTCTGAAACTTAACCTACGCGTTTTTCGAAGCTACTTTTTAGCTAACTTCTTATAGGAAGGTCTCGGAGCTCTGAAAATGAACGTGCGCGTCTTTCACTCTTCCCGAGAGACTTAGAAGAATTTTGTGATATTTTTTATTAAAATGGTGTATAAGGGTATATATATAAATATATTTTATGCACTGTATATGAGCTGGCGATTTCTAAGTCTGTGGTTCCGAGAGGGGGTAACCAGGCTCACTAATAAAGGTCAAGCCACTTGGCTGCCAGAATGCACTGCTTCAGCACAGACGAGAAAGGCATTGTGATAAGCGTATCCCCGGTATAGTCAGGGGTTAATGGGAGTCGTCCCCGTCCCCCCAGTATACGGCCAGAACCATGGACCCAGTACTTGTGGTTCGGACCCTCTCCAACCAGCCATAATGTTGTGAGAGTGAAATGATGTCTAAGTCCAGCTTTGGTACATTAGAAGCAACTCTGAAACTTAACCTAAGCGTTTTTCGAAGCTACTTTTTAGCTAACTTCTTATAGGAAGGTCTAGGAGCTCTGAAAATGAACGTGCGCGTCTTTCACTCTTCCCGAGGAACTTAGAAGAATTTTGTGATATTTTTTATTAAAATGGTGTATAAGGGTATATATATAAATATATTTTATGCACTGTATATGAGCTGGCGATTTCTAAGTCTGTGGTTCCGAGAGGGGGTAACCAGGCTCACTAATAAAGGTCAAGCCACTTGGCTGCCAGAATGCCCTGCTTCAGCACAAACCAGAAAGGCATTGTGATAAGCGTATCCCCGGTATAG
Organism: Ascaphus truei; assembly: GCF_040206685.1. NCBI lineage: Eukaryota > Metazoa > Chordata > Amphibia > Anura > Ascaphidae > Ascaphus > Ascaphus truei. The sequence goes on along the minus strand of NW_027454207.1, from coordinate 414,406 downwards.
TCAGGGGTTAATGGGAGTCGTCCCCGTCCCCCCAGTATACGGCCAGAACCATGGACCCGGTACTTGTGGTTCGGACTGTCTCCAACCAGCCATAATGTTGTGAGAGTGAAATTATGTCTAAGTCCAGCTTTGGTACATTAGAAGCAACTCTGAAACTTAACCTAAGCGTTTTTCGAAGCTACTTTTTAGCTAACTTCTTATAGGAAGGTCTAGGAGCTCTGAAAATGAACGTGCGCGTCTTTCACTCTTCCAGCGAGACTTAGAAGAATTTTGTGATATTTTTTATTAAAATGGTGTATAAGGGTATATATATAAATATATTTTATGCACTGTATATGAGCTGGCGATTTCTAAGTCTGTGGTTCCGAGAGGGGGTAACCAGGCTCACTAATAAAGGTCAAGCCACTTGGCTGCCAGAATGCCCTGCTTCAGCACAAACCAGAAAGGCATTGTGATAAGCGTATCCCCGGTATAGTCAGGGGTTAATGGGAGTCGTCCCCGTCCCCCCAGTATACGGCCAGAACCATGGACCCGGTACTTGTGGTTCGGACTGTCTCCAACCAGCCATAATGTTGTGAGAGTGAAATTATGTCTAAGTCCAGCTTTGGTACATTAGAAGCAACTCTGAAACTTAACCTAAGCGTTTTTCGAAGCTACTTTTTAGCTAACTTCTTATAGGAAGGTCTCGGAGCTCTGAAAATGAATGTGCGCGTCTTTCACTCTTCCCGAGAGACTTAGAAGAATTTTGTGATATTTTTTATTAAAATGGTGTATAAGGGTTTATATATAAATATATTTTATGCACTGTATATGAGCTGGCGATTTCTAAGTCTGTGGTTCCGAGAGGGGGTAACCAGGCTCACTAATAAAGGTCAAGCCACTTGGCTGCCAGAATGCCCTGCTTCAGCACAGACCAGAAAGGCATTGTGATAAGCGTATCCCCGGTATAGTCAGGGGTTAATGGGAGTCGTCCCCGTCCCCCCAGTATACGGCCAGAACCATGGACCCAGTACTTGTGGTTCGGACCCTCTCCAACCAGCCATAATGTTGTGAGAGTGAAATGATGTCTAAGTCCAGCTTTGGTACATTAGAAGCAACTCTGAAACTTAACCTACGCGTTTTTCGAAGCTACTTTTTAGCTAACTTCTTATAGGAAGGTCTCGGAGCTCTGAAAATGAACGTGCGCGTCTTTCACTCTTCCCGAGAGACTTAGAAGAATTTTGTGATATTTTTTATTAAAATGGTGTATAAGGGTATATATATAAATATATTTTATGCACTGTATATGAGCTGGCGATTTCTAAGTCTGTGGTTCCGAGAGGGGGTAACCAGGCTCACTAATAAAGGTCAAGCCACTTGGCTGCCAGAATGCCCTGCTTCAGCACAGACCAGAAAGGCATTGTGATAAGCGTATCCCCGGTATAGTCAGGGGTTAATGGGAGTCGTCCCCGTCCCCCCAGTATACGGCCAGAACCATGGACCCGGTACTTGTGGTGCGGACTGTCTCCAACCAGCCATAATGTTGTGAGAGTGACATTATGTCTAAGTCCAGCTTTGGTACATTAGAAGCAACTCTGAAACTTAACCTAAGCGTTTTTCGAAGATACTTTTTGGCTAACTTCTTATAGGAAGGTCTAGGAGCTCTGAAAATGAACGTGCGCGTCTTTCACTCTTTCCGAGGGACTTAGAAGAATTTTGTGATATTTTTTATTAAAATGGTGTATAAGGGTATATATATAAATATATTTTATGCACTGTATATGAGCTGGCGATTTCTAAGTCTGTGGTTCCGAGAGGGGGTAACCAGGCTCACTAATAAAGGTCAAGCCACTTGGCTGCCAGAATGCCCTGCTTCAGCACAGACCAGAAAGGCATTGTGATAAGCGTATCCCCGGTATAGTCAGGGGTTAATGGGAGTCGTCCCCGTCCCCCCAGTATACGGCCAGAACCATGGACCCGGTACTTGTGGTGCGGACTGTCTCCAACCAGCCATAATGTTGTGAGAGTGACATTATGTCTAAGTCCAGCTTTGGTACATTAGAAGCAACTCTGAAACTTAACCTAAGCGTTTTTCGAAGCTACTTTTTGGCTAACTTCTTATAGGAAGGTCTAGGAGCTCTGAAAATGAACGTGCGCGTCTTTCACTCTTCCCGAGGGACTTAGAAGAATTTTGTGATATTTTTTATTAAAATGGTGTATAAGGGTATATATATAAATATATTTTATGCACTGTATATGAGCTGGCGATTTCTAAGTCTGTGGTTCCGAGAGGGGGTAACCAGGCTCACTAATAAAGGTCAAGCCACTTGGCTGCCAGAATGCCCTGCTTCAGCACAAACCAGAAAGGCATTGTGATAAGCGTATCCCCGGTATAGTCAGGGGTTAATGGGAGTCGTCCCCGTCCCCCCAGTATACGGCCAGAACCATGGACCCGGTACTTGTGGTTCGGACTGTCTCCAACCAGCCATAATGTTGTGAGAGTGAAATTATGTCTAAGTCCAGCTTTGGTACATTAGAAGCAACTCTGAAACTTAACCTAAACGTTTTTCGAAGCTACTTTTTGGCTAACTTCTTATAGGAAGGTCTAGGAGCTCCGAAAATGAACGTGCGCGTCTTTCACTCTTCCAGAGAGACTTAGAAGAATTTTGTGATATTTTTTATTAAAATGGTGTATAAGGGTATATATATAAATATATTTTATGCACTGTATATGAGCTGGCGATTTCTAAGTCTGTGGTTCCGAGAGGGGGTAACCAGGCTCACTAATAAAGGTCAAGCCACTTGGCTGCCAGAATGCCCTGCTTCAGCACAAACCAGAAAGGCATTGTGATAAGCGTATCCCCGGTATAGTCAGGGGTTAATGGGAGTCGTCCCCGTCCCCCCAGTATACGGCCAGAACCATGGACCCGGTACTTGTGGTTCGGACTGTCTCCAACCAGCCATTATGTTGTGAGAGTGAAATTATGTCTAAGTCCAGCTTTGGTACATTAGAAGCAACTCTGAAACTTAACCTACGCGTTTTTCGAAGCTACTTTTTAGCTAACTTCTTATAGGAAGGTCTCGGAGCTCTGAAAATGAACGTGCGCGTCTTTCACTCTTCCCGAGAGACTTAGAAGAATTTTGTGATATTTTTTATTAAAATGGTGTATAAGGGTATATATATAAATATATTTTATGCACTGTATATGAGCTGGCGATTTCTAAGTCTGTGGTTCCGAGAGGGGGTAACCAGGCTCACTAATAAAGGTCAAGCCACTTGGCTGCCAGAATGCACTGCTTCAGCACAGACGAGAAAGGCATTGTGATAAGCGTATCCCCGGTATAGTCAGGGGTTAATGGGAGTCGTCCCCGTCCCCCCAGTATACGGCCAGAACCATGGACCCAGTACTTGTGGTTCGGACCCTCTCCAACCAGCCATAATGTTGTGAGAGTGAAATGATGTCTAAGTCCAGCTTTGGTACATTAGAAGCAACTCTGAAACTTAACCTAAGCGTTTTTCGAAGCTACTTTTTAGCTAACTTCTTATAGGAAGGTCTAGGAGCTCTGAAAATGAACGTGCGCGTCTTTCACTCTTCCCGAGGAACTTAGAAGAATTTTGTGATATTTTTTATTAAAATGGTGTATAAGGGTATATATATAAATATATTTTATGCACTGTATATGAGCTGGCGATTTCTAAGTCTGTGGTTCCGAGAGGGGGTAACCAGGCTCACTAATAAAGGTCAAGCCACTTGGCTGCCAGAATGCCCTGCTTCAGCACAAACCAGAAAGGCATTGTGATAAGCGTATCCCCGGTATAGTCAGGGGTTAATGGGAGTCGTCCCCGTCCCCCCAGTATACGGCCAGAACCATGGACCCGGTACTTGTGGTTCGGACTGTCTCCAACCAGCCATAATGTTGTGAGAGTGAAATTATGTCTAAGTCCAGCTTTGGTACATTAGAAGCAACTCTGAAACTTAACCTAAGCGTTTTTCGAAGCTACTTTTTAGCTAACTTCTTATAGGAAGGTCTAGGAGCTCTGAAAATGAACGTGCGCGTCTTTCACTCTTCCAGCGAGACTTAGAAGAATTTTGTGATATTTTTTATTAAAATGGTGTATAAGGGTATATATATAAATATATTTTATGCACTGTATATGAGCTGGCGATTTCTAAGTCTGTGGTTCCGAGAGGGGGTAACCAGGCTCACTAATAAAGGTCAAGCCACTTGGCTGCCAGAATGCCCTGCTTCAGCACAAACCAGAAAGGCATTGTGATAAGCGTATCCCCGGTATAGTCAGGGGTTAATGGGAGTCGTCCCCGTCCCCCCAGTATACGGCCAGAACCATGGACCCGGTACTTGTGGTTCGGACTGTCTCCAACCAGCCATAATGTTGTGAGAGTGAAATTATGTCTAAGTCCAGCTTTGGTACATTAGAAGCAACTCTGAAACTTAACCTAAGCGTTTTTCGAAGCTACTTTTTAGCTAACTTCTTATAGGAAGGTCTCGGAGCTCTGAAAATGAATGTGCGCGTCTTTCACTCTTCCCGAGAGACTTAGAAGAATTTTGTGATATTTTTTATTAAAATGGTGTATAAGGGTTTATATATAAATATATTTTATGCACTGTATATGAGCTGGCGATTTCTAAGTCTGTGGTTCCGAGAGGGGGTAACCAGGCTCACTAATAAAGGTCAAGCCACTTGGCTGCCAGAATGCCCTGCTTCAGCACAGACCAGAAAGGCATTGTGATAAGCGTATCCCCGGTATAGTCAGGGGTTAATGGGAGTCGTCCCCGTCCCCCCAGTATACGGCCAGAACCATGGACCCAGTACTTGTGGTTCGGACCCTCTCCAACCAGCCATAATGTTGTGAGAGTGAAATGATGTCTAAGTCCAGCTTTGGTACATTAGAAGCAACTCTGAAACTTAACCTACGCGTTTTTCGAAGCTACTTTTTAGCTAACTTCTTATAGGAAGGTCTCGGAGCTCTGAAAATGAACGTGCGCGTCTTTCACTCTTCCCGAGAGACTTAGAAGAATTTTGTGATATTTTTTATTAAAATGGTGTATAAGGGTATATATATAAATATATTTTATGCACTGTATATGAGCTGGCGATTTCTAAGTCTGTGGTTCCGAGAGGGGGTAACCAGGCTCACTAATAAAGGTCAAGCCACTTGGCTGCCAGAATGCCCTGCTTCAGCACAAACCAGAAAGGCATTGTGATAAGCGTATCCCCGGTATAGTCAGGGGTTAATGGGAGTCGTCCCCGTCCCCCCAGTATACGGCCAGAACCATGGACCCGGTACTTGTGGTTCGGACTGTCTCCAACCAGCCATAATGTTGTGAGAGTGAAATTATGTCTAAGTCCAGCTTTGGTACATTAGAAGCAACTCTGAAACTTAACCTAAGCGTTTTTCGAAGCTACTTTTTAGCTAACTTCTTATAGGAAGGTCTAGGAGCTCTGAAAATGAACGTGCGCGTCTTTCACTCTTCCAGCGAGACTTAGAAGAATTTTGTGATATTTTTTATTAAAATGGTGTATAAGGGTATATATATAAATATATTTTATGCACTGTATATGAGCTGGCGATTTCTAAGTCTGTGGTTCCGAGAGGGGGTAACCAGGCTCACTAATAAAGGTCAAGCCACTTGGCTGCCAGAATGCCCTGCTTCAGCACAAACCAGAAAGGCATTGTGATAAGCGTATCCCCGGTATAGTCAGGGGTTAATGGGAGTCGTCCCCGTCCCCCCAGTATACGGCCAGAACCATGGACCCGGTACTTGTGGTTCGGACTGTCTCCAACCAGCCATTATGTTGTGAGAGTGAAATTATGTCTAAGTCCAGCTTTGGTACATTAGAAGCAACTCTGAAACTTAACCTACGCGTTTTTCGAAGCTACTTTTTAGCTAACTTCTTATAGGAAGGTCTCGGAGCTCTGAAAATGAACGTGCGCGTCTTTCACTCTTCCCGAGAGACTTAGAAGAATTTTGTGATATTTTTTATTAAAATGGTGTATAAGGGTATATATATAAATATATTTTATGCACTGTATATGAGCTGGCGATTTCTAAGTCTGTGGTTCCGAGAGGGGGTAACCAGGCTCACTAATAAAGGTCAAGCCACTTGGCTGCCAGAATGCACTGCTTCAGCACAGACGAGAAAGGCATTGTGATAAGCGTATCCCCGGTATAGTCAGGGGTTAATGGGAGTCGTCCCCGTCCCCCCAGTATACGGCCAGAACCATGGACCCAGTACTTGTGGTTCGGACCCTCTCCAACCAGCCATAATGTTGTGAGAGTGAAATGATGTCTAAGTCCAGCTTTGGTACATTAGAAGCAACTCTGAAACTTAACCTAAGCGTTTTTCGAAGCTACTTTTTAGCTAACTTCTTATAGGAAGGTCTAGGAGCTCTGAAAATGAACGTGCGCGTCTTTCACTCTTCCCGAGGAACTTAGAAGAATTTTGTGATATTTTTTATTAAAATGGTGTATAAGGGTATATATATAAATATATTTTATGCACTGTATATGAGCTGGCGATTTCTAAGTCTGTGGTTCCGAGAGGGGGTAACCAGGCTCACTAATAAAGGTCAAGCCACTTGGCTGCCAGAATGCCCTGCTTCAGCACAAACCAGAAAGGCATTGTGATAAGCGTATCCCCGGTATAGTCAGGGGTTAATGGGAGTCGTCCCCGTCCCCCCAGTATACGGCCAGAACCATGGACCCGGTACTTGTGGTTCGGACTGTCTCCAACCAGCCATAATGTTGTGAGAGTGAAATTATGTCTAAGTCCAGCTTTGGTACATTAGAAGCAACTCTGAAACTTAACCTAAGCGTTTTTCGAAGCTACTTTTTAGCTAACTTCTTATAGGAAGGTCTAGGAGCTCTGAAAATGAACGTGCGCGTCTTTCACTCTTCCAGCGAGACTTAGAAGAATTTTGTGATATTTTTTATTAAAATGGTGTATAAGGGTATATATATAAATATATTTTATGCACTGTATATGAGCTGGCGATTTCTAAGTCTGTGGTTCCGAGAGGGGGTAACCAGGCTCACTAATAAAGGTCAAGCCACTTGGCTGCCAGAATGCCCTGCTTCAGCACAAACCAGAAAGGCATTGTGATAAGCGTATCCCCGGTATAGTCAGGGGTTAATGGGAGTCGTCCCCGTCCCCCCAGTATACGGCCAGAACCATGGACCCGGTACTTGTGGTTCGGACTGTCTCCAACCAGCCATAATGTTGTGAGAGTGAAATTATGTCTAAGTCCAGCTTTGGTACATTAGAAGCAACTCTGAAACTTAACCTAAGCGTTTTTCGAAGCTACTTTTTAGCTAACTTCTTATAGGAAGGTCTCGGAGCTCTGAAAATGAATGTGCGCGTCTTTCACTCTTCCCGAGAGACTTAGAAGAATTTTGTGATATTTTTTATTAAAATGGTGTATAAGGGTTTATATATAAATATATTTTATGCACTGTATATGAGCTGGCGATTTCTAAGTCTGTGGTTCCGAGAGGGGGTAACCAGGCTCACTAATAAAGGTCAAGCCACTTGGCTGCCAGAATGCCCTGCTTCAGCACAGACCAGAAAGGCATTGTGATAAGCGTATCCCCGGTATAGTCAGGGGTTAATGGGAGTCGTCCCCGTCCCCCCAGTATACGGCCAGAACCATGGACCCAGTACTTGTGGTTCGGACCCTCTCCAACCAGCCATAATGTTGTGAGAGTGAAATGATGTCTAAGTCCAGCTTTGGTACATTAGAAGCAACTCTGAAACTTAACCTACGCGTTTTTCGAAGCTACTTTTTAGCTAACTTCTTATAGGAAGGTCTCGGAGCTCTGAAAATGAACGTGCGCGTCTTTCACTCTTCCCGAGAGACTTAGAAGAATTTTGTGATATTTTTTATTAAAATGGTGTATAAGGGTATATATATAAATATATTTTATGCACTGTATATGAGCTGGCGATTTCTAAGTCTGTGGTTCCGAGAGGGGGTAACCAGGCTCACTAATAAAGGTCAAGCCACTTGGCTGCCAGAATGCCCTGCTTCAGCACAAACCAGAAAGGCATTGTGATAAGCGTATCCCCGGTATAGTCAGGGGTTAATGGGAGTCGTCCCCGTCCCCCCAGTATACGGCCAGAACCATGGACCCGGTACTTGTGGTTCGGACTGTCTCCAACCAGCCATAATGTTGTGAGAGTGAAATTATGTCTAAGTCCAGCTTTGGTACATTAGAAGCAACTCTGAAACTTAACCTAAGCGTTTTTCGAAGCTACTTTTTAGCTAACTTCTTATAGGAAGGTCTAGGAGCTCTGAAAATGAACGTGCGCGTCTTTCACTCTTCCAGCGAGACTTAGAAGAATTTTGTGATATTTTTTATTAAAATGGTGTATAAGGGTATATATATAAATATATTTTATGCACTGTATATGAGCTGGCGATTTCTAAGTCTGTGGTTCCGAGAGGGGGTAACCAGGCTCACTAATAAAGGTCAAGCCACTTGGCTGCCAGAATGCCCTGCTTCAGCACAAACCAGAAAGGCATTGTGATAAGCGTATCCCCGGTATAGTCAGGGGTTAATGGGAGTCGTCCCCGTCCCCCCAGTATACGGCCAGAACCATGGACCCGGTACTTGTGGTTCGGACTGTCTCCAACCAGCCATAATGTTGTGAGAGTGAAATTATGTCTAAGTCCAGCTTTGGTACATTAGAAGCAACTCTGAAACTTAACCTAAGCGTTTTTCGAAGCTACTTTTTAGCTAACTTCTTATAGGAAGGTCTCGGAGCTCTGAAAATGAATGTGCGCGTCTTTCACTCTTCCCGAGAGACTTAGAAGAATTTTGTGATATTTTTTATTAAAATGGTGTATAAGGGTTTATATATAAATATATTTTATGCACTGTATATGAGCTGGCGATTTCTAAGTCTGTGGTTCCGAGAGGGGGTAACCAGGCTCACTAATAAAGGTCAAGCCACTTGGCTGCCAGAATGCCCTGCTTCAGCACAGACCAGAAAGGCATTGTGATAAGCGTATCCCCGGTATAGTCAGGGGTTAATGGGAGTCGTCCCCGTCCCCCCAGTATACGGCCAGAACCATGGACCCAGTACTTGTGGTTCGGACCCTCTCCAACCAGCCATAATGTTGTGAGAGTGAAATGATGTCTAAGTCCAGCTTTGGTACATTAGAAGCAACTCTGAAACTTAACCTACGCGTTTTTCGAAGCTACTTTTTAGCTAACTTCTTATAGGAAGGTCTCGGAGCTCTGAAAATGAACGTGCGCGTCTTTCACTCTTCCCGAGAGACTTAGAAGAATTTTGTGATATTTTTTATTAAAATGGTGTATAAGGGTATATATATAAATATATTTTATGCACTGTATATGAGCTGGCGATTTCTAAGTCTGTGGTTCCGAGAGGGGGTAACCAGGCTCACTAATAAAGGTCAAGCCACTTGGCTGCCAGAATGCCCTGCTTCAGCACAAACCAGAAAGGCATTGTGATAAGCGTATCCCCGGTATAGTCAGGGGTTAATGGGAGTCGTCCCCGTCCCCCCAGTATACGGCCAGAACCATGGACCCGGTACTTGTGGTTCGGACTGTCTCCAACCAGCCATAATGTTGTGAGAGTGAAATTATGTCTAAGTCCAGCTTTGGTACATTAGAAGCAACTCTGAAACTTAACCTACGCGTTTTTCGAAGCTACTTTTTAGCTAACTTCTTATAGGAAGGTCTCGGAGCTCTGAAAATGAACGTGCGCGTCTTTCACTCTTCCCGAGAGACTTAGAAGAATTTTGTGATATTTTTTATTAAAATGGTGTATAAGGGTATATATATAAATATATTTTATGCACTGTATATGAGCTGGCGATTTCTAAGTCTGTGGTTCCGAGAGGGGGTAACCAGGCTCACTAATAAAGGTCAAGCCACTTGGCTGCCAGAATGCCCTGCTTCAGCACAGACCAGAAAGGCATTGTGATAAGCGTATCCCCGGTATAGTCAGGGGTTAATGGGAGTCGTCCCCGTCCCCCCAGTATACGGCCAGAACCATGGACCCAGTACTTGTGGTTCGGACCCTCTCCAACCAGCCATAATGTTGTGAGAGTGAAATGATGTCTAAGTCCAGCTTTGGTACATTAGAAGCAACTCTGAAACTTAACCTAAGCGTTTTTCGAAGCTACTTTTTAGCTAACTTCTTATAGGAAGGTCTAGGAGCTCTGAAAATGAACGTGCGCGTCTTTCACTCTTCCCGAGGAACTTAGAAGAATTTTGTGATATTTTTTATTAAAATGGTGTATAAGGGTATATATATAAATATATTTTATGCACTGTATATGAGCTGGCGATTTCTAAGTCTGTGGTTCCGAGAGGGGGTAACCAGGCTCACTAATAAAGGTCAAGCCACTTGGCTGCCAGAATGCCCTGCTTCAGCACAAACCAGAAAGGCATTGTGATAAGCGTATCCCCGGTATAGTCAGGGGTTAATGGGAGTCGTCCCCGTCCCCCCAGTATACGGCCAGAACCATGGACCCGGTACTTGTGGTTCGGACTGTCTCCAACCAGCCATAATGTTGTGAGAGTGAAATTATGTCTAAGTCCAGCTTTGGTACATTAGAAGCAACTCTGAAACTTAACCTAAGCGTTTTTCGAAGCTACTTTTTAGCTAACTTCTTATAGGAAGGTCTCGGAGCTCTGAAAATGAATGTGCGCGTCTTTCACTCTTCCCGAGAGACTTAGAAGAATTTTGTGATATTTTTTATTAAAATGGTGTATAAGGGTTTATATATAAATATATTTTATGCACTGTATATGAGCTGGCGATTTCTAAGTCTGTGGTTCCGAGAGGGGGTAACCAGGCTCACTAATAAAGGTCAAGCCACTTGGCTGCCAGAATGCCCTGCTTCAGCACAGACCAGAAAGGCATTGTGATAAGCGTATCCCCGGTATAGTCAGGGGTTAATGGGAGTCGTCCCCGTCCCCCCAGTATACGGCCAGAACCATGGACCCAGTACTTGTGGTTCGGACCCTCTCCAACCAGCCATAATGTTGTGAGAGTGAAATGATGTCTAAGTCCAGCTTTGGTACATTAGAAGCAACTCTGAAACTTAACCTACGCGTTTTTCGAAGTTACTTTTTAGCTAACTTCTTATAGGAAGGTCTCGGAGCTCTGAAAATGAACGTGCGCGTCTTTCACTCTTCCCGAGAGACTTAGAAGAATTTTGTGATATTTTTTATTAAAATGGTGTATAAGGGTATATATATAAATATATTTTATGCACTGTATATGAGCTGGCGATTTCTAAGTCTGTGGTTCCGAGAGGGGGTAACCAGGCTCACTAATAAAGGTCAAGCCACTTGGCTGCCAGAATGCCCTGCTTCAGCACAAACCAGAAAGGCATTGTGATAAGCGTATCCCCGGTATAGTCAGGGGTTAATGGGAGTCGTCCCCGTCCCCCCAGTATACGGCCAGAACCATGGACCCGGTACTTGTGGTTCGGACTGTCTCCAACCAGCCATAATGTTGTGAGAGTGAAATTATGTCTAAGTCCAGCTTTGGTACATTAGAAGCAACTCTGAAACTTAACCTACGCGTTTTTCGAAGCTACTTTTTAGCTAACTTCTTATAGGAAGGTCTCGGAGCTCTGAAAATGAACGTGCGCGTCTTTCACTCTTCCCGAGAGACTTAGAAGAATTTTGTGATATTTTTTATTAAAATGGTGTATAAGGGTATATATATAAATATATTTTATGCACTGTATATGAGCTGGCGATTTCTAAGTCTGTGGTTCCGAGAGGGGGTAACCAGGCTCACTAATAAAGGTCAAGCCACTTGGCTGCCAGAATGCCCTGCTTCAGCACAGACCAGAAAGGCATTGTGATAAGCGTATCCCCGGTATAGTCAGGGGTTAATGGGAGTCGTCCCCGTCCCCCCAGTATACGGCCAGAACCATGGACCCAGTACTTGTGGTTCGGACCCTCTCCAACCAGCCATAATGTTGTGAGAGTGAAATGATGTCTAAGTCCAGCTTTGGTACATTAGAAGCAACTCTGAAACTTAACCTAAGCGTTTTTCGAAGCTACTTTTTAGCTAACTTCTTATAGGAAGGTCTAGGAGCTCTGAAAATGAACGTGCACGTCTTTCACTCTTCCCGAGAGACTTAGAAGAATTTTGTGATATTTTTTATTAAAATGGTGTATAAGGGTATATATATATAAATATATTTTATGCACTGTATATGAGCTGGCGATTTCTAAGTCTGTGGTTCCGAGAGGGGGTAACCAGGCTCACTAATAAAGGTCAAGCCACTTGGCTGCCAGAATGCCCTGCTTCAGCACAGACCAGAAAGGCATTGTGATAAGCGTATCCCCGGTATAGTCAGGGGTTAATGGGAGTCGTCCCCGTCCCCCCAGTATACGGCCAGAACCATGGACCCGGTACTTGTGGTTCGGACTGTCTCCAGCCAGCCATAATGTTGTGAGAGTGACATTATGTCTAAGTCCAGCTTTGGTACATTAGAAGCAACTCTGAAACTTAACCGAAGCGTTTTTCGAAGCTACTTTTTGGCTAACTTCTTATAGGAAGGTCTAGGAGCTCTGAAAATGAACGTGCGCGTCTTTCACTCTTCCCGAGGGACTTAGAAGAATTTTGTGATATTTTTTATTAAAATGGTGTATAAGGGTATATATATAAATATATTTTATGCACTGTATATGAGCTGGCGATTTCTACAGTAAGTCTGTGGTTCCAGAGGGGGTAACCAGGCTCACTAATAAAGGTCAAGCCACTTGGCTGCCAGAATGCCCTGCTTCAGCACAAACCAGAAAGGCATTGTGATAAGCGTATCCCCGGTATAGTCAGGGGTTAATGGGAGTCGTCCCCGTCCCCCCAGTATACGGCCAGAACCATGGACCCGGTACTTGTGGTTCGGACTGTCTCCAACCAGCCATAATGTTGTGAGAGTGAAATTATGTCTAAGTCCAGCTTTGGTACATTAGAAGCAACTCTGAAACTTAACCTACGCGTTTTTCGAAGCTACTTTTTAGCTAACTTCTTATAGGAAGGTCTCGGAGCTCTGAAAATGAACGTGCGCGTCTTTCACTCTTCCCGAGAGACTTAGAAGAATTTTGTGATATTTTTTATTAAAATGGTGTATAAGGGTATATATATAAATATATTTTATGCACTGTATATGAGCTGGCGATTTCTAAGTCTGTGGTTCCGAGAGGGGGTAACCAGGCTCACTAATAAAGGTCAAGCCACTTGGCTGCCAGAATGCCCTGCTTCAGCACAGACCAGAAAGGCATTGTGATAAGCGTATCCCCGGTATAGTCAGGGGTTAATGGGAGTCGTCCCCGTCCCCCCAGTATACGGCCAGAACCATGGACCCAGTACTTGTGGTTCGGACCCTCTCCAACCAGCCATAATGTTGTGAGAGTGAAATGATGTCTAAGTCCAGCTTTGGTACATTAGAAGCAACTCTGAAACTTAACCTAAGCGTTTTTCGAAGCTACTTTTTAGCTAACTTCTTATAGGAAGGTCTAGGAGCTCTGAAAATGAACGTGCGCGTCTTTCACTCTTCCCGAGGAACTTAGAAGAATTTTGTGATATTTTTTATTAAAATGGTGTATAAGGGTATATATATAAATATATTTTATGCACTGTATATGAGCTGGCGATTTCTAAGTCTGTGGTTCCGAGAGGGGGTAACCAGGCTCACTAATAAAGGTCAAGCCACTTGGCTGCCAGAATGCCCTGCTTCAGCACAAACCAGAAAGGCATTGTGATAAGCGTATCCCCGGTATAGTCAGGGGTTAATGGGAGTCGTCCCCGTCCCCCCAGTATACGGCCAGAACCATGGACCCGGTACTTGTGGTTCGGACTGTCTCCAACCAGCCATAATGTTGTGAGAGTGAAATTATGTCTAAGTCCAGCTTTGGTACATTAGAAGCAACTCTGAAACTTAACCTAAGCGTTTTTCGAAGCTACTTTTTAGCTAACTTCTTATAGGAAGGTCTAGGAGCTCTGAAAATGAACGTGCGCGTCTTTCACTCTTCCAGCGAGACTTAGAAGAATTTTGTGATATTTTTTATTAAAATGGTGTATAAGGGTATATATATAAATATATTTTATGCACTGTATATGAGCTGGCGATTTCTAAGTCTGTGGTTCCGAGAGGGGGTAACCAGGCTCACTAATAAAGGTCAAGCCACTTGGCTGCCAGAATGCCCTGCTTCAGCACAAACCAGAAAGGCATTGTGATAAGCGTATCCCCGGTATAGTCAGGGGTTAATGGGAGTCGTCCCCGTCCCCCCAGTATACGGCCAGAACCATGGACCCGGTACTTGTGGTTCGGACTGTCTCCAACCAGCCATAATGTTGTGAGAGTGAAATTATGTCTAAGTCCAGCTTTGGTACATTAGAAGCAACTCTGAAACTTAACCTAAGCGTTTTTCGAAGCTACTTTTTAGCTAACTTCTTATAGGAAGGTCTCGGAGCTCTGAAAATGAATGTGCGCGTCTTTCACTCTTCCCGAGAGACTTAGAAGAATTTTGTGATATTTTTTATTAAAATGGTGTATAAGGGTTTATATATAAATATATTTTATGCACTGTATATGAGCTGGCGATTTCTAAGTCTGTGGTTCCGAGAGGGGGTAACCAGGCTCACTAATAAAGGTCAAGCCACTTGGCTGCCAGAATGCCCTGCTTCAGCACAGACCAGAAAGGCATTGTGATAAGCGTATCCCCGGTATAGTCAGGGGTTAATGGGAGTCGTCCCCGTCCCCCCAGTATACGGCCAGAACCATGGACCCAGTACTTGTGGTTCGGACCCTCTCCAACCAGCCATAATGTTGTGAGAGTGAAATGATGTCTAAGTCCAGCTTTGGTACATTAGAAGCAACTCTGAAACTTAACCTACGCGTTTTTCGAAGTTACTTTTTAGCTAACTTCTTATAGGAAGGTCTCGGAGCTCTGAAAATGAACGTGCGCGTCTTTCACTCTTCCCGAGAGACTTAGAAGAATTTTGTGATATTTTTTATTAAAATGGTGTATAAGGGTATATATATAAATATATTTTATGCACTGTATATGAGCTGGCGATTTCTAAGTCTGTGGTTCCGAGAGGGGGTAACCAGGCTCACTAATAAAGGTCAAGCCACTTGGCTGCCAGAATGCCCTGCTTCAGCACAAACCAGAAAGGCATTGTGATAAGCGTATCCCCGGTATAGTCAGGGGTTAATGGGAGTCGTCCCCGTCCCCCCAGTATACGGCCAGAACCATGGACCCGGTACTTGTGGTTCGGACTGTCTCCAACCAGCCATAATGTTGTGAGAGTGAAATTATGTCTAAGTCCAGCTTTGGTACATTAGAAGCAACTCTGAAACTTAACCTACGCGTTTTTCGAAGCTACTTTTTAGCTAACTTCTTATAGGAAGGTCTCGGAGCTCTGAAAATGAACGTGCGCGTCTTTCACTCTTCCCGAGAGACTTAGAAGAATTTTGTGATATTTTTTATTAAAATGGTGTATAAGGGTATATATATAAATATATTTTATGCACTGTATATGAGCTGGCGATTTCTAAGTCTGTGGTTCCGAGAGGGGGTAACCAGGCTCACTAATAAAGGTCAAGCCACTTGGCTGCCAGAATGCCCTGCTTCAGCACAGACCAGAAAGGCATTGTGATAAGCGTATCCCCGGTATAGTCAGGGGTTAATGGGAGTCGTCCCCGTCCCCCCAGTATACGGCCAGAACCATGGACCCAGTACTTGTGGTTCGGACCCTCTCCAACCAGCCATAATGTTGTGAGAGTGAAATGATGTCTAAGTCCAGCTTTGGTACATTAGAAGCAACTCTGAAACTTAACCTAAGCGTTTTTCGAAGCTACTTTTTAGCTAACTTCTTATAGGAAGGTCTAGGAGCTCTGAAAATGAACGTGCACGTCTTTCACTCTTCCCGAGAGACTTAGAAGAATTTTGTGATATTTTTTATTAAAATGGTGTATAAGGGTATATATATATAAATATATTTTATGCACTGTATATGAGCTGGCGATTTCTAAGTCTGTGGTTCCGAGAGGGGGTAACCAGGCTCACTAATAAAGGTCAAGCCACTTGGGTGCCAGAATGCCCTGCTTCAGCACAGACCAGAAAGGCATTGTGATAAGCGTATCCCCGGTATAGTCAGGGGTTAATGGGAGTCGTCCCCGTCCCCCCAGTATACGGCCAGAACCATGGACCCGGTACTTGTGGTTCGGACTGTCTCCAACCAGCCATAATGTTGTGAGAGTGAAATTATGTCTAAGTCCAGCTTTGGTACATTAGAAGCAACTCTGAAACTTAACCTAAGCGTTTTTCGAAGCTACTTTTTAGCTAACTTCTTATAGGAAGGTCTCGGAGCTCTGAAAATGAACGTGCGCGTCTTTCACTCTTCCCGAGAGACTTAGAAGAATTTTGTGATATTTTTTATTAAAATGGTGTATAAGGGTATATATATAAATATATTTTATGCACTGTATATGAGCTGGCGATTTCTAAGTCTGTGGTTCCGAGAGGGGGTAACCAGGCTCACTAATAAAGGTCAAGCCACTTGGCTGCCAGAATGCCCTGCTTCAGCACAGACCAGAAAGGCATTGTGATAAGCGTATCCCCGGTATAGTCAGGGGTTAATGGGAGTCGTCCCCGTCCCCCCAGTATACGGCCAGAACCATGGACCCAGTACTTGTGGTTCGGACCCTCTCCAACCAGCCATAATGTTGTGAGAGTGAAATGATGTCTAAGTCCAGCTTTGGTACATTAGAAGCAACTCTGAAACTTAACCTAAGCGTTTTTCGAAGCTACTTTTTAGCTAACTTCTTATAGGAAGGTCTCGGAGCTCTGAAAATGAACGTGCGCGTCTTTCACTCTTCCCGAGAGACTTAGAAGAATTTTGTGATATTTTTTATTAAAATGGTGTATAAGGGTATATATATAAATATATTTTATGCACTGTATACAGTATGAGCTGGCGATTTCTAAGTCTGTGGTTCCGAGAGGGGGTAACCAGGCTCACTAATAAAGGCCAAGCCACTTGGCTGCCAGAATGCCCTGCTTCAGCACAAACCAGAAAGGCATTGTGATAAGCGTATCCCCGGTATAGTCAGGGGTTAATGGGAGTCGTCCCCGTCCCCCCAGTATACGGCCAGAACCATGGACCCGGTACTTGTGGTTCGGACTGTCTCCAACCAGCCATAATGTTGTGAGAGTGAAATTATGTCTAAGTCCAGCTTTGGTACATTAGAAGCAACTCTGAAACTTAACCTAAGCGTTTTTCGAAGCTACTTTTTAGCTAACTTCTTATAGGAAGGTCTCGGAGCTCTGAAAATGAACGTGCGCGTCTTTCACTCTTCCCGAGAGACTTAGAAGAATTTTGTGATATTTTTTATTAAAATGGTGTATAAGGGTATATATATAAATATATTTTATGCACTGTATATGAGCTGGCGATTTCTAAGTCTGTGGTTCCGAGAGGGGGTAACCAGGCTCACTAATAAAGGTCAAGCCACTTGGCTGCCAGAATGCCCTGCTTCAGCACAGACCAGAAAGGCATTGTGATAAGCGTATCCCCGGTATAGTCAGGGGTTAATGGGAGTCGTCCCCGTCCCCCCAGTATACGGCCAGAACCATGGACCCAGTACTTGTGGTTCGGACCCTCTCCAACCAGCCATAATGTTGTGAGAGTGAAATGATGTCTAAGTCCAGCTTTGGTACATTAGAAGCAACTCTGAAACTTAACCTAAGCGTTTTTCGAAGCTACTTTTTAGCTAACTTCTTATAGGAAGGTCTCGGAGCTCTGAAAATGAACGTGCGCGTCTTTCACTCTTCCCGAGAGACTTAGAAGAATTTTGTGATATTTTTTATTAAAATGGTGTATAAGGGTATATATATAAATATATTTTATGCACTGTATACAGTATGAGCTGGCGATTTCTAAGTCTGTGGTTCCGAGAGGGGGTAACCAGGCTCACTAATAAAGGCCAAGCCACTTGGCTGCCAGAATGCCCTGCTTCAGCACAAACCAGAAAGGCATTGTGATAAGCGTATCCCCGGTATAGTCAGGGGTTAATGGGAGTCGTCCCCGTCCCCCCAGTATACGGCCAGAACCATGGACCCGGTACTTGTGGTTCGGACTGTCTCCAACCAGCCATAATGTTGTGAGAGTGAAATTATGTCTAAGTCCAGCTTTGGTACATTAGAAGCAACTCTGAAACTTAACCTAAGCGTTTTTCGAAGCTACTTTTTAGCTAACTTCTTATAGGAAGGTCTAGGAGCTCTGAAAATGAACGTGCGCGTCTTTCACTCTTCCAGAGAGACTTAGAAGAATTTTGTGATATTTTTTATTAAAATGGTGTATAAGGGTATATATATAAATATATTTTATGCACTGTATATGAGCTGGCGATTTCTAAGTCTGTGGTTCCGAGAGGGGGTAACCAGGCTCACTAATAAAGGCCAAGCCACTTGGCTGCCAGAATGCCCTGCTTCAGCACAAACCAGAAAGTTATTGTGATAAGCGTATCCCCGGTATAGTCAGGGGTTAATGGGAGTCGTCCCCGTCCCCCCAGTATACGGCCAGAACCATGGACCCGGTACTTGTGGTTCGGACTGTCTCCAACCAGCCATAATGTTGTGAGAGTGAAATTATGTCTAAGTCCAGCTTTGGTACATTAGAAGCAACTCTGAAACTTAACCTAAGCGTTTTTCGAAGCTACTTTTTAGCTAACTTCTTATAGGAAGGTCTCGGAGCTCTGAAAATGAACGTGCGCGTCTTTCACTCTTCCCGAGAGACTTAGAAGAATTTTGTGATATTTTTTATTAAAATGGTGTATAAGGGTATATATATAAATATATTTTATGCACTGTATATGAGCTGGCGATTTCTAAGTCTGTGGTTCCGAGAGGGGGTAACCAGGCTCACTAATAAAGGTCAAGCCACTTGGCTGCCAGAATGCCCTGCTTCAGCACAGACCAGAAAGGCATTGTGATAAGCGTATCCCCGGTATAGTCAGGGGTTAATGGGAGTCGTCCCCGTCCCCCCAGTATACGGCCAGAACCATGGACCCGGTACTTGTGGTTCGGACTGTCTCCAACCAGCCATAATGTTGTGAGAGTGAAATTATGTCTAAGTCCAGCTTTGGTACATTAGAAGCAACTCTGAAACTTAACCTAAGCGTTTTTCGAAGCTACTTTTTAGCTAACTTCTTATAGGAAGGTCTAGGAGCTCTGAAAATGAACGTGCGCGTCTTTCACTCTTCCCGAGAGACTTAGAAGAATTTTGTGATATTTTTTATTAAAATGGTGTATAAGGGTATATATATAAATATATTTTATGCACTGTATATGAGCTGGCGATTTCTAAGTCTGTGGTTCCGAGAGGGGGTAACCAGGCTCACTAATAAAGGCCAAGCCACTTGGCTGCCAGAATGCCCTGCTTCAGCACAAACCAGAAAGGCATTGTGATAAGCGTATCCCCGGTATAGTCAGGGGTTAATGGGAGTCGTCCCCGTCCCCCCAGTATACGGCCAGAACCATGGACCCGGTACTTGTGGTTCGGACTGTCTCCAACCAGCCATAATGTTGTGAGAGTGAAATTATGTCTAAGTCCAGCTTTGGTACATTAGAAGCAACTCTGAAACTTAACCTAAGCGTTTTTCGAAGCTACTTTTTAGCTAACTTCTTATAGGAAGGTCTCGGAGCTCTGAAAATGAACGTGCGCGTCTTTCACTCTTCCCGAGAGACTTAGAAGAATTTTGTGATATTTTTTATTAAAATGGTGTATAAGGGTATATATATAAATATATTTTATGCACTGTATATGAGCTGGCGATTTCTAAGTCTGTGGTTCCGAGAGGGGGTAACCAGGCTCACTAATAAAGGTCAAGCCACTTGGCTGCCAGAATGCCCTGCTTCAGCACAGACCAGAAAGGCATTGTGATAAGCGTATCCCCGGTATAGTCAGGGGTTAATGGGAGTCGTCCCCGTCCCCCCAGTATACGGCCAGAACCATGGACCCAGTACTTGTGGTTCGGACCCTCTCCAACCAGCCATAATGTTGTGAGAGTGAAATGATGTCTAAGTCCAGCTTTGGTACATTAGAAGCAACTCTGAAACTTAACCTAAGCGTTTTTCGAAGCTACTTTTTAGCTAACTTCTTATAGGAAGGTCTCGGAGCTCTGAAAATGAACGTGCGCGTCTTTCACTCTTCCCGAGAGACTTAGAAGAATTTTGTGATATTTTTTATTAAAATGGTGTATAAGGGTATATATATAAATATATTTTATGCACTGTATACAGTATGAGCTGGCGATTTCTAAGTCTGTGGTTCCGAGAGGGGGTAACCAGGCTCACTAATAAAGGCCAAGCCACTTGGCTGCCAGAATGCCCTGCTTCAGCACAAACCAGAAAGGCATTGTGATAAGCGTATCCCCGGTATAGTCAGGGGTTAATGGGAGTCGTCCCCGTCCCCCCAGTATACGGCCAGAACCATGGACCCGGTACTTGTGGTTCGGACTGTCTCCAACCAGCCATAATGTTGTGAGAGTGAAATTATGTCTAAGTCCAGCTTTGGTACATTAGAAGCAACTCTGAAACTTAACCTAAGCGTTTTTCGAAGCTACTTTTTAGCTAACTTCTTATAGGAAGGTCTAGGAGCTCTGAAAATGAACGTGCGCGTCTTTCACTCTTCCAGAGAGACTTAGAAGAATTTTGTGATATTTTTTATTAAAATGGTGTATAAGGGTATATATATAAATATATTTTATGCACTGTATATGAGCTGGCGATTTCTAAGTCTGTGGTTCCGAGAGGGGGTAACCAGGCTCACTAATAAAGGCCAAGCCACTTGGCTGCCAGAATGCCCTGCTTCAGCACAAACCAGAAAGTTATTGTGATAAGCGTATCCCCGGTATAGTCAGGGGTTAATGGGAGTCGTCCCCGTCCCCCCAGTATACGGCCAGAACCATGGACCCGGTACTTGTGGTTCGGACTGTCTCCAACCAGCCATAATGTTGTGAGAGTGAAATTATGTCTAAGTCCAGCTTTGGTACATTAGAAGCAACTCTGAAACTTAACCTAAGCGTTTTTCGAAGCTACTTTTTAGCTAACTTCTTATAGGAAGGTCTCGGAGCTCTGAAAATGAACGTGCGCGTCTTTCACTCTTCCCGAGAGACTTAGAAGAATTTTGTGATATTTTTTATTAAAATGGTGTATAAGGGTATATATATAAATATATTTTATGCACTGTATATGAGCTGGCGATTTCTAAGTCTGTGGTTCCGAGAGGGGGTAACCAGGCTCACTAATAAAGGTCAAGCCACTTGGCTGCCAGAATGCCCTGCTTCAGCACAGACCAGAAAGGCATTGTGATAAGCGTATCCCCGGTATAGTCAGGGGTTAATGGGAGTCGTCCCCGTCCCCCCAGTATACGGCCAGAACCATGGACCCGGTACTTGTGGTTCGGACTGTCTCCAACCAGCCATAATGTTGTGAGAGTGAAATTATGTCTAAGTCCAGCTTTGGTACATTAGAAGCAACTCTGAAACTTAACCTAAGCGTTTTTCGAAGCTACTTTTTAGCTAACTTCTTATAGGAAGGTCTAGGAGCTCTGAAAATGAACGTGCGCGTCTTTCACTCTTCCCGAGAGACTTAGAAGAATTTTGTGATATTTTTTATTAAAATGGTGTATAAGGGTATATATATAAATATATTTTATGCACTGTATATGAGCTGGCGATTTCTAAGTCTGTGGTTCCGAGAGGGGGTAACCAGGCTCACTAATAAAGGCCAAGCCACTTGGCTGCCAGAATGCCCTGCTTCAGCACAAACCAGAAAGGCATTGTGATAAGCGTATCCCCGGTATAGTCAGGGGTTAATGGGAGTCGTCCCCGTCCCCCCAGTATACGGCCAGAACCATGGACCCGGTACTTGTGGTTCGGACTGTCTCCAACCAGCCATAATGTTGTGAGAGTGAAATTATGTCTAAGTCCAGCTTTGGTACATTAGAAGCAACTCTGAAACTTAACCTAAGCGTTTTTCGAAGCTACTTTTTAGCTAACTTCTTATAGGAAGGTCTAGCAGCTCTGAAAATCAACGTGCGCGTCTTTCACTCTTCCAGAGAGACTTAGAAGAATTTTGTGATATTTTTTATTAAAATGGTGTATAAGGGTATATATATAAATATATTTTATGCACTGTATATGAGCTGGCGATTTCTAAGTCTGTGGTTCCGAGAGGGGGTAACCAGGCTCACTAATAAAGGCCAAGCCACTTGGCTGCCAGAATGCCCTGCTTCAGCACAAACCAGAAAGTTATTGTGATAAGCGTATCCCCGGTATAGTCAGGGGTTAATGGGAGTCGTCCCCGTCCCCCCAGTATACGGCCAGAACCATGGACCCGGTACTTGTGGTTCGGACTGTCTCCAACCAGCCATAATGTTGTGAGAGTGAAATTATGTCTAAGTCCAGCTTTGGTACATTAGAAGCAACTCTGAAACTTAACCTAAGCGTTTTTCGAAGCTACTTTTTAGCTAACTTCTTATAGGAAGGTCTCGGAGCTCTGAAAATGAACGTGCGCGTCTTTCACTCTTCCCGAGAGACTTAGAAGAATTTTGTGATATTTTTTATTAAAATGGTGTATAAGGGTATATATATAAATATATTTTATGCACTGTATATGAGCTGGCGATTTCTAAGTCTGTGGTTCCGAGAGGGGGTAACCAGGCTCACTAATAAAGGTCAAGCCACTTGGCTGCCAGAATGCCCTGCTTCAGCACAGACCAGAAAGGCATTGTGATAAGCGTATCCCCGGTATAGTCAGGGGTTAATGGGAGTCGTCCCCGTCCCCCCAGTATACGGCCAGAACCATGGACCCGGTACTTGTGGTTCGGACTGTCTCCAACCAGCCATAATGTTGTGAGAGTGAAATTATGTCTAAGTCCAGCTTTGGTACATTAGAAGCAACTCTGAAACTTAACCTAAGCGTTTTTCGAAGCTACTTTTTAGCTAACTTCTTATAGGAAGGTCTCGGAGCTCTGAAAATGAACGTGCGCGTCTTTCACTCTTCCCGAGAGACTTAGAAGAATTTTGTGATATTTTTTATTAAAATGGTGTATAAGGGTATATATATAAATATATTTTATGCACTGTATATGAGCTGGCGATTTCTAAGTCTGTGGTTCCGAGAGGGGGTAACCAGGCTCACTAATAAAGGTCAAGCCACTTGGCTGCCAGAATGCCCTGCTTCAGCACAGACCAGAAAGGCATTGTGATAAGCGTATCCCCGGTATAGTCAGGGGTTAATGGGAGTCGTCCCCGTCCCCCCAGTATACGGCCAGAACCATGGACCCGGTACTTGTGGTTCGGACTGTCTCCAACCAGCCATAATGTTGTGAGAGTGAAATTATGTCTAAGTCCAGCTTTGGTACATTAGAAGCAACTCTGAAACTTAACCTAAGCGTTTTTCGAAGCTACTTTTTAGCTAACTTCTTATAGGAAGGTCTCGGAGCTCTGAAAATGAACGTGCGCGTCTTTCACTCTTCCCGAGAGACTTAGAAGAATTTTGTGATATTTTTTATTAAAATGGTGTATAAGGGTATATATATAAATATATTTTATGCACTGTATATGAGCTGGCGATTTCTAAGTCTGTGGTTCCGAGAGGGGGTAACCAGGCTCACTAATAAAGGTCAAGCCACTTGGCTGCCAGAATGCCCTGCTTCAGCACAGACCAGAAAGGCATTGTGATAAGCGTATCCCCGGTATAGTCAGGGGTTAATGGGAGTCGTCCCCGTCCCCCCAGTATACGGCCAGAACCATGGACCCGGTACTTGTGGTTCGGACTGTCTCCAACCAGCCATAATGTTGTGAGAGTGAAATTATGTCTAAGTCCAGCTTTGGTACATTAGAAGCAACTCTGAAACTTAACCTAAGCGTTTTTCGAAGCTACTTTTTAGCTAACTTCTTATAGGAAGGTCTCGGAGCTCTGAAAATGAACGTGCGCGTCTTTCACTCTTCCCGAGAGACTTAGAAGAATTTTGTGATATTTTTTATTAAAATGGTGTATAAGGGTATATATATAAATATATTTTATGCACTGTATATGAGCTGGCGATTTCTAAGTCTGTGGTTCCGAGAGGGGGTAACCAGGCTCACTAATAAAGGTCAAGCCACTTGGCTGCCAGAATGCCCTGCTTCAGCACAGACCAGAAAGGCATTGTGATAAGCGTATCCCCGGTATAGTCAGGGGTTAATGGGAGTCGTCCCCGTCCCCCCAGTATACGGCCAGAACCATGGACCCGGTACTTGTGGTTCGGACTGTCTCCAACCAGCCATAATGTTGTGAGAGTGAAATTATGTCTAAGTCCAGCTTTGGTACATTAGAAGCAACTCTGAAACTTAACCTAAGCGTTTTTCGAAGCTACTTTTTAGCTAACTTCTTATAGGAAGGTCTCGGAGCTCTGAAAATGAACGTGCGCGTCTTTCACTCTTCCCGAGAGACTTAGAAGAATTTTGTGATATTTTTTATTAAAATGGTGTATAAGGGTATATATATAAATATATTTTATGCACTGTATATGAGCTGGCGATTTCTAAGTCTGTGGTTCCGAGAGGGGGTAACCAGGCTCACTAATAAAGGTCAAGCCACTTGGCTGCCAGAATGCCCTGCTTCAGCACAGACCAGAAAGGCATTGTGATAAGCGTATCCCCGGTATAGTCAGGGGTTAATGGGAGTCGTCCCCGTCCCCCCAGTATATGGCCAGAACCATGGACCCAGTACTTGTGGTTCGGACCCTCTCCTACCAGCCATAATGTTGTGAGAGTGAAATGATGTCTAAGTCCAGCTTTGGTACATTAGAAGCAACTCTGAAACTTAACCTAAGCGTTTTTCGAAGCTACTTTTTAGCTAACTTCTTATAGGAAAGTCTAGGAGCTCTGAAAATGAACGTGCGCGTCTTTCACTCTTCCCGAGGAACTTAGAAGAATTTTGTGATATTTTTTATTAAAATGGTGTATAAGGGTATATATATAAATATATTTTATGCACTGTATATGAGCTGGCGATTTCTAAGTCTGTGGTTCCGAGAGGGGGTAACCAGGCTCACTAATAAAGGTCAAGCCACTTGGCTGCCAGAATGCCCTGCTTCAGCACAAACCAGAAAGGCATTGTGATAAGCGTATCCCCGGTATAGTCAGGGGTTAATGGGAGTCGTCCCCGTCCCCCCAGTATACGGCCAGAACCATGGACCCGGTACTTGTGGTTCGGACCGTCTCCAACCAGCCATAATGTTGTGAGAGTGAAATTATGTCTAAGTCCAGCTTTGGTACATTAGAAGCAACTCTGAAACTTAACCTAAGCGTTTTTCGAAGCTACTTTTTAGCTAACTTCTTATAGGAAGGTCTAGGAGCTCTGAAAATGAACGTGCGCGTCTTTCACTCTTCCCGAGGAACTTAGAAGAATTTTGTGATATTTTTTATTAAAATGGTGTATAAGGGTATATATATAAATATATTTTATGCACTGTATATGAGCTGGCGATTTCTAAGTCTGTGGTTCCGAGAGGGGGTAACCAGGCTCACTAATAAAGGTCAAGCCACTTGGCTGCCAGAATGCCCTGCTTCAGCACAAACCAGAAAGGCATTGTGATAAGCGTATCCCCGGTATAGTCAGGGGTTAATGGGAGTCGTCCCCGTCCCCCCAGTATACGGCCAGAACCATGGACCCGGTACTTGTGGTTCGGACTGTCTCCAACCAGCCATAATGTTGTGAGAGTGAAATTATGTCTAAGTCCAGCTTTGGTACATTAGAAGCAACTCTGAAACTTAACCTAAGCGTTTTTCGAAGCTACTTTTTAGCTAACTTCTTATAGGAAGGTCTCGGAGCTCTGAAAATGAACGTGCGCGTCTTTCACTCTTCCCGAGAGACGTAGAAGAATTTTGTGATATTTTTTATTAAAATGGTGTATAAGGGTATATATATATAAATATATTTTATGCACTGTATATGAGCTGGCGATTTCTAAGTCTGTGGTTCCGAGAGGGGGTAACCAGGCTCACTAATAAAGGTCAAGCCACTTGGCTGCCAGAATGCCCTGCTTCAGCACAGACCAGAAAGGCATTGTGATAAGCGTATCCCCGGTATAGTCAGGGGTTAATGGGAGTCCCCCCCGTCCCCCCAGTATACGGCCAGAACCATGGACCCAGTACTTGTGGTTCGGACCCTCTCCAACCAGCCATAATGTTGTGAGAGTGAAATGATGTCTAAGTCCAGCTTTGGTACATTAGAAGCAACTCTGAAACTTAACCTAAGCGTTTTTCGAAGCTACTTTTTAGCTAACTTCTTATAGGAAGGTCTAGGAGCTCTGAAAATGAACGTGCGCGTCTTTCAGTCTTCCCGAGAGACTTAGAAGAATTTTGTGATATTTTTTATTAAAATGGTGTATAAGGGTATATATATAAATATATTTTATGCACTGTATTTGAGCTGGCGATTTCTAAGTCTGTGGTTCCGAGAGGGGGTAACCAGGCTCACTAATAAAGGTCAAGCCACTTGGCTGCCAGAATGCCCTGCTTCAGCACAGACCAGAAAGGCATTGTGATAAGCGTATCCCCGGTATAGTCAGGGGTTAATGGGAGTCGTCCCCGTCCCCCCAGTATACGGCCAGAACCATGGACCCAGTACTTGTGGTTCGGACCCTCTCCAACCAGCCATAATGTTGTGAGAGTGAAATGATGTCTAAGTCCAGCTTTGGTACATTAGAAGCAACTCTGAAACTTAACCGAAGCGTTTTTCGAAGCTACTTTTTGGCTAACTTCTTATAGGAAGGTCTAGGAGCTCTGAAAATGAACGTGCGCGTCTTTCACTCTTCCCGAGGGACTTAGAAGAATTTTGTGATATTT